>NW_023422003.1:0-1491 GCF_002922805.2 Oryzias melastigma
AAGTTTATTCTAATAATAAACCACCCTGATAATACATCTAACCTTTTTTTTATTTTCTTTATTATCTGACATGTTAAAAAATAAATGTTACTCCTAAAACTTTATTAAGTAAAATAAATTAACCCAAACTATGTAAAAAAAGAAAAATCGTGAGCATTTTTCTTTGTGTCTGGAGCTTCACATTGTAGATCACTGATCTATACTAACACATTTTAAAGAGAATATTGACTTTAAAAGGCTTGTGGGAAATAAAAATAATGTATTATTTTTAGTTTCTTAAGACTAGATCTCTGTAAGAACTTTTTATGTTAAAATGGATTCATCCCCACTGACATCAAAGTGTGAGAGATCAGGGGAGCTTTCCTTAAAACACTTGAGTTTGTGTGTTTATGGTTTGTATCAGGTTATATCCAGTAGGAATCACAGTGCAGCGCTATCCAGTCAAGGATATTGTTCTCCAGAACTACCACATACCAGCAGGGGTGAGTTTTTACATTTGTTTAATTGTTTGCTTCAAAGCTGCAGTTTTAGCCTCTGCTCCTCCTCAGACAATGGTCCAGGCCTGCCTCTACCCGATGGGAAGGAGTTCCCAGGTGTTTGAGGAGCCGCTCAACTTTGACCCCGGCCGATGGAGCAGCAGCCGGGAGGAAGGCCAGAGAGGGGAAGTGATGGGGTTCCGCTCGCTCGCGTTTGGGTTCGGGGCGAGGCAGTGTGTCGGCAGGAGGATCGCAGAGAATGAGATGCAGCTTTTGCTGATGCACGTGAGTGACAGAGAGGAAATCAAGACAAACATAGGAACCAGGACGACAGGAAAATGAAAAAGAAATACAATTTAAATGCATAAAATAACAAAAGGTTTCCTGTTCTTATCTTTGTGATATAGTTTCCTCATTGCATCAGAAGGTGGTCACCAGAATCTTATCATATTGCAAAGAAGATACGGGTCATGCAGTTTTTTTTTCTTTTTATTCTGACTTTAATTTCAGAATTGTGACTTATTTTTCTAGGAATTCTGATGTAAATCTAAGAAAAAAAATTAATTTGGGGATTTAAGTCTAAATTCTAAGAAGGAAAAATATCAGAAGTCTGAGAAAAATTCTTTGAAGTAAATATTTTTTCTGCATGTCTTATCCTTATTCCGTCTGTATTTCACTTTTTCCATTAATTTAGTTCTTTTTGTGTCCTTTTTTAAAAAAAAGAAACTTTTTTCTTTTTTTTTTGAAAATATGTGTCTAAATGACAGGCATTTGTGCCCTAAACACATGGGTGGATTTGTCTGATTTGCCATACTCTTTGGGCACAAATAATTGCACAATCAAAGTTTAAAGAGCATAAAGATTGTGGTTAGGAAATTAAAGATCCACAGAGGATGAGTAATTAATGTACATTTTATTCCTACCAGGGTTTAAAAAGTTAATTAATTTCTGCTTTGAAGTTAGATTTTTTTTTTTAATTTTCATTTTAACATCTTTTTTTGTTCCTATTTCTCAG
>NW_023422004.1:0-1490 GCF_002922805.2 Oryzias melastigma
TGTGGCTACAAAATGCTAATTTGAGCCCACAAAATACTCTTTTTTTCCACAAAAAAAGTCTAATTTGTGCCCAGAAAATGCTAACCTGTCCCCCATAAAAATGAACAAATTGCCAATTTATGCCCACAAATTACTAGTTTGTGCCCACAAAATACTAATTTATGCTCACAAAATGCTAATTTGTCCCTACAAAATACTTAATTGCCATCACAAAATTCAAATTGGTTCCCACAAAATACTAATTTATGGTCACAAAATGCCAATAAATGACTATTTGTGCCCACAAAATACTAAATTTGGGCCACAAATTTGAGTGAACAATATGTTTTTATTTTTTGTTACGTCCAGGGCTCCGTACTCTAGAAAATAGATCCACACTATTCTAGCCCATGTGAATCTCCTCCAGGTTTGGAGGCTGGGAGAACTTAAACTTTTGAAGTTTAATTGTTTTTATGTTTTCTGAAACTGGCTAAGTGAGCAAGAACAGAAATTAATTGTAGCTAGCTTGTTTTTTCCAACCAGGAAAGCCTCTATGTCATATTTTCTTCCCATTGTGGAAATGCTGTCAATGCATTGATTAGATACACTATGATCAGTTTTTAAGTAATTAGCTTTGTGTATCAAATAGGTCACAAGACTGCTTAGTAGTTCGGTGTGATTAGTTTAAGGGCCAGTTTCCTATGTGGAAATTTAGTCTCATAAAGCTGTCAACTCACACTGCTTTGTGAGTCATGTGTGTTGATTTAAGAGCTTGTTACTCTTTTTACCAGCTTAAAAATGTAAGTCTAAGTGAGTGTGTTGACGATAATATAGGTAATCAGTATACTTTGGAGCAAACACAACATATTATATTTGAAAAAAAGCAATTATTATTTTTTTCGTACTGTTCAAGTACAAAACTACAACAAAAAAAGAATACAAATGTTGCTATCAAGAAGCTTTGTGTTTTATCTTTTAATATAAATATTGTCTCTTATTTGCATCTGAGCAATATTTTCTACCTGGTAAACTTTACGGAACCCATAAGAAGAACTACAATGACTCTGCAATGTTCCAGTGATTTCTGTCACTTCATCGCACACAAGCTAACCGCACATTAGTCTCCATCGCCGTGTCAATGTCTCCTCTAAAAATATATGAGCCGCTGCAGCTGACATGTTTCTAAGAACAAGGCTTGTCTGGAAGAACTCAATCCATGTGCTGATGATACAAAAGCAACATATGGCATTTTCATATTTCACTGGCCTGTGTTGGCCTCCAGATACATAAATTTGACTAAATGGATAAAAAAAAAACAACAGTGATGAACATCACTACAAAAACAAAGTTGCTTTAGCTGAAAATATTTTTTTCACAAATCGTTATAATTTTGCTTTTAATTTCCCAAAAAATCTACTCATATCCAGTTTTCTTTTTCTCTTTTTTACATGTATACAAACATGTCAAGGATGGTGGTCTTGGTTAGAAGACGCAGAGCATAATGATCAATG
>NW_023422005.1:0-1490 GCF_002922805.2 Oryzias melastigma
ATTGGCTAATTGTTCTTTATCAGTTCTGGCAAAACGCCCGTCCATCCTGGGGGAGGATCCCTTCTTCCTTTTTAGGAGTTTTTCCTTACCAGATGGAGGGTCAAAGGGCAGGGATTCCCAGATTAGCTTAGTCTGTTGGTATGATTTCACTTCTGGCTGTTGTTTCTATTTTATGACTGACTTGTTTCTATTTAGATATCAGTACAAAGCCCATTGAGACCGTGTTGTACGACCAGGCTGTATTTATAAAAAAGGGTTAGCCACCATCAACGTCTGGGCTCTGGGGGTCTCCTCACTACATAAAGATCAGCTAGCCAAAGACTTCTGGGTGTTCATGATTCACTGGTAAATGCTTCACAATTAAATCTTTCAATCCCACTTTGAAGTTCCGTCTATTGAAATGAGCATAGCGACATTTCCGGCTTGTCTTTGTGACCATGAAAGTCCAGTTTACTGCATTTGTTGCCCTAATTGTTCTAAGTTTCAATCTGAAAATGGTCTTTTCTTGTCTTGCTTTAGAGTTCAACCAGTGCCTTAGAAGTACAGAGGGGTCTAATAACTAATAATTGTGCATGATGTCTATTACTTGAAAGTTAAATTTGTCGTGTTAAAAAATTAGGAACGTACATTTTCTCAATTGTAATGACTCTATCAGATTGACTTAAACAGCATAAACTACACCCATTTAAATAGTGTTTGGGAGGTGTTTCCAGTGTCAACAAATTAGACAAAGAACTCTTGAAAAAGTTAATAAATCCCACTGAGACAGAAAAACGTGCTATGAAAGAATTTACCATTTGGTGGGAGTGCGTGCAGCTAAAGCAAAAACCACAACCAGAGCTTTGAGAGACTACAGATGAACCGTAACTCTGCTCACTCAGGAAAAATACTGAGCAACAAAACCTGGAATCAGCTGCACTGGAATGCCTAACAAAAGTCCAAAAAAAGGAGTGTGTTGGTTGATTTTCATCAGCTGCTTAGCCTTAGCCTTAGCCTCCATCTCTAACATCCCACTTCTCCTTCTCTCTTCCATCTGGTCTAAAAAGAAATGGTTTCAAATCAAAGATAAATAAAGTTTAGCCTCAAATACAAAAGAGGTTTATACAAATATACACCTTGTGTGTCAAACACAAGAGGTCTTCAGTTCTGATCTGTTTACACAGCTGCTTACATTAGCGCTGGGCGGACCGATCCAAAACATCAATACTGACCCACAGATACCTATATTTCCACTCTTGTTTAAAACTTTTCTATATCTGGGAGAAGGACCCGGCTGAAACACTGTGAGATCTCAGCAGCAGATCTCACAGAACATGCTGGCGGCAGGCATTGTTCACCCTATTTCCACTCTGTTTAAATGTTGAGTTCTTTCTGAGAAGTTACCTGTTTTTAATGATCTTAGGATAAGAAGCTACAAATTATTTGTATTTCTACCAGTTTTTTTTTTTTTATTCTTAAGATTTTTTGATTTATATTTGTATCATAGTTTC
>NW_023422006.1:0-1490 GCF_002922805.2 Oryzias melastigma
CAGAAGTGCCACATGTTGCAGTTCCTAAAATGACCACTAGAGGCTAGGTTTTAAAGGAATACATTTATTTTGACAATTTTAAACCAAAAAGAAGTTTGGTTTCCACAACTTTTTCCATGTTTATTGCTTTATTTAAAAAATTGCCTTTGAAGGCTTTTTAAAAAACATTTTTTTAACCAAAATTCACTTTATTTTATCTTCAAAATTCCCCATTTCTGGAGCATCATTGAGTTTAGCAAAGTAAGTTATACTTGAAACTGAAATTTAGCCATACTGAATTTTGTGGGCAATTTGGAGAATATTGGCCCACTTTAGCTTCTTAACTTTTTGCTTTTTTTCTCGTTTTTCAGATTGTCCTGTCAACCAACATTGCTGAGACAGGCGTGACTATCCCTGATGTTGTGTTTGTTATTGACACTGGAAAGACCAAAGAAAACAAGTAAGAATTCATGCGCTGTTTTTCCACTTCAACCCAACAGTTGATCTTTTTTATTTTTATTTTTATTTTGGGGGGGTTATTCCAGCTTCTATGCTGTTTGGGGGAAAAAACCCATAGTGGGGTTTCCCCAAGACAGAACGGTAGAGATGAACCTACGGTGGCCCTGAAGGGCTAATCACATCAACAAATCACTCAACACTAAAAAATAAAAATCACAAAGACAATTAAAAAAGCTGAACTAATAATAAAAAAAATATTACGTTTTAGAATTCAAAGCAAAATCTCAGAAAACAAAACGTAAATTCCCCCCCAAAAACAAAACACAATTTCGAAAAAATGAAATTAAAAAGAAACAAAAGTAATTTCCAGAAATCAGAGTCAAATGTTAGAAAATGAAACAAAATAAGAAACTGGACATGATGGGTAATATGGGGCGTCACTGATTGGATGATGAAATCTGTTCACCTTTTTTTTTCTGGATGTTATTTGGCATGACGATATCATACAACGGGGGATATTTCTATAAGCTTCTGACCACAGCCACTGTTATAGTTCAGCGATTGCTCAAGCAACTCTTTACCACAGTTTGGAGAAAACATTCTTTCCCTCTTTTTCTAAACTCGAAACGTCATCATATCTGTGATGTCCCACAATAGCTAACTTTTCTGGTTTCTTATTTTGTTTTTCCTCTTTAATCATTGTTTAGTGGATGGAGTGATTTGTTGATGTGATTTGCACCTCCGGGTCACAGTATGAGACAAACTATGATTCGATCAGGAAGAAAATGTAGAAGTTTTAACTCTGAAATGGAAGCTCACACCAATTAATCTCACTTAATTTTTTTTTTTGTTTTGGCATGAAGCCCAAATGAAGCATTTTTTTCTGTGATATTGGGCTATATAAATAAAATTGAATTGAATAAAAAAAAATTCAAATTGTGTCCATGTGTTGCCATGTTCTGGCACTAAAATCAAAAGTGAACTGTTTATCTTTTTTTAATTACCGGTAATCCCTTTTTCCTATTGTTCAGGTACCATGAGAGCAGTCAGAT
>NW_023422007.1:0-1490 GCF_002922805.2 Oryzias melastigma
AGTCTAAGCAAAGACGCCCAGACTTCCCTCGCCCCAGCCACTTCCTCCAGCTCCTCTGGGGCGACTACGAGGCGTTCCCAGACCAGCCGAGAGACACCTCCCTTTGAAAGGGCAGTTTAAGTGCAAGTCGTGTCTGGTAAATGTATTTTTTTAAATCCGACCCTCCAAGCGGAGGGATGCGAAGTCCTCCATAAGCCGCGTCGCACTGAGAAGTGCTTTTCTTCACGTGGATGCACTCTGAACCACAGACGTTTACATTTACATGTAAGTAATGACTTGTATTTGTAGCGTGACCTTTTTAGAGTTATCAAACCGCTGTGGTTATGTATATTCAAACACTGGAAGCTGCTTCACTCTAAACTAGCGGACCGGCGATTACTGGTAATGTCATTGACAAAAATGACGTCCGAAATATGAGACACTGTTTTTTCATAACTCTTCATTTGGAGGGCCAAATGAAGGGGAAGGGAGAAGGTAGGAATTCGGATTGGGCCATATTCTCTACAGCGTGTCCCGGGTTTTTTCATGACTCCTTTGCCCAGTGGGACGTTCCCAAAACATTTCTTCCTGTTACATATGAAAATAATTTAACAAATTAAAAAATCTGCCTAAAATAGCAATGCGATGTTCTCAGTAAGGCTTGGGTTAACACTAAACATTGAATGTGCTTTGAAAAAAGTTGAACATTTTGTTCCTTTCTTTTTCACTATTTATGTCAGTCTCTGCAGAGATAGATCATCAGTTCTTCTCTCCACACTAGAAGATTGGTTCATGCTTTCTTGCAACAATGCAAATATTCTTCTGACTCGTAAAAGTCCTAAGTCATTAACCGCAGATTGTTGATGCTTCAAAATAAAAATTTGGAGGTGTACCTAACACATGAAGTCTTGTGCTCAATGGAACCCTCCCTCCAAATATTTAGCCTATATATCAAGTTACAATTCTAAACACTAATACAACTAATAGCTTTTTTCTTTATTTTGTCATGTCTTCTGTTTCTTGTTGGTAGTTAGTGACATTTCGATGACTGAACGCTCCAGTTCATGTGTGACTTTGCTGAGAATCATTGCCAGTGCAGTAATGAACATAAAGTAGATTTTGCTGAATATGGATGACAATGTGAAACAGGCGCTTTTGACGTTATAATATTTTGGCAAATAGTTCTAAGTTTAAAAGCAATTATAAAAAAATGCAGACAATTAAAGCTGTTTCTCCAAGTTTTACTTTTGTGTTGAAACTATTTGCAGTGATTAAAAAGCGAACCCTTTCTAAAGAGGTCATAATGGGATTTTATTTCAAAAGCACTTTAGCATTTAATTGCATCTCCATCTAGAATTTGATTTTCACTAAGATTACTCTCGGTCTGTTAGAATCTGAGAGTAATCCGAGAGTAATGGCTTTGAGCATCTTCAGTGACTAATCTCAGGATTGACACTTGTCACAAGTGATGCCATTCATCTCGTTTTAACTTTGTTATTTGTGCAGACCCT
>NW_023422008.1:0-1489 GCF_002922805.2 Oryzias melastigma
ATTCAATGTTTTTACATTGACCACACATTTATTATTTTAATGTAAATTTAAGTCCAAAGGTGAAAGGGGATTCATAAAATTAAGTACATCTAAACCCTGAAATTCAATTCAAATTTTATAAAGTCGATTGTATTTTTATTATATTGTTAGAAAATACAATTTTATTCCGGTAAGAATTGATTCCTCATTATTTGTGTTTTGAAGGGTTTGCCAGGCAAAAAAGGGGATGAAGGCAAAGCAGGAAAGCCTGGATTAAAGGTATAACATCACAATAATTTAGATTTCAATTGTGGTTTTGAAAATGTTGATTGTTTGTGCGTTTGCTTTTCTTCACAAAGGGCATTCATGGTTTAAAAGGCACAACTGGTCCTCCAGGACTAAAAGGAGATATGGTGAGATGATGTTCGGCTTCACCTCAGACTCACTATCAGAACAGATAAACATTTAAAAAACAAAAAAAAAAAATCCAATGAAAATTGCATTTTTGGTGTTTTTAACATGTTTTTGACGCATTTTTGTGAGAAAATCCTCGGTAACTTCTGGTTTGTTTGTTGATGAGGAAGAAAGTGACCACAAAACTCAACTGAAATCTCTAAAAAGTTGCGTCAGAGTCACACAGAGTACTCTTGATCGTCGCCATGACAGACAAAACCCTGTAAAAACGGACTCCCCAAACATAGTCCTCGAGGCGGGGAATACGTGGCTTCAGGTAGAGTTTGTCAGGAGCTTTGATACTTTAAATGGTCGTCTTCACCGACATCTTGAGTGGTCCATGTCCGTTCCTGCAAGCTTATAATTTAATGCTTTGTTTTTGAGTGGAAAAGTACAGATTACATCTTTGTAGCCTCCTCTACTGGTTTCGACTGCCATTGGGCTCCATGTGGCTTAATGTAACAACGCATCAATTTGTTATTAACAAAGTATAAAAGTTTAAGATAACATAAAAGTATTAAAAACCTTCATTTAGTATTTCTTAACTCAAATTGCATTGGATCAGGGTCAAACAAAAACCAGCAGCTTGAAAAAGCTTGCGTTTGTGACGCAGCAACTGCCAGGGCGGGGCCAAAGTCTCCCTTCTCCACTACAGTTCTGATCCATTAACCTCTTCGTTTTCCTTGTCTGAGCTGCCATCAAACCTATACTGCTGGATAGCTACGATATTGTTTGTCGTTTTTGTGGCTACACTAAAGTTAGCTTGGGCTCATGAGGTGCTGTAAGCTAGCAGGCGAGAGTACAAACTTCCACGCCAAAACTCAAGAGGCGAATTTCCAATGAAGTGCTGCTGCTCTGGAAAAAAATATTTAAAAATGAAAAAAAAAACAGGCTTTTTGAATTTGACTAAAAAATCGAGATTAAGAGATCATAATGGAAACACTTTTACGATAGAAAAAAATATAGTTGTAGTTAGACTTTATAAAAGTGTGTTGGTAATAACCTTAATCATGTGTGTGTTTACAAGGGCATAAGAGGTCCAAAAGGTGCAAAGGGG
>NW_023422009.1:0-1489 GCF_002922805.2 Oryzias melastigma
TTTGTGCAGCACTCGTGTCTGCTTTTTGAGAAGAGAAATAGTGACACAGTGGTCCCTCCTTTATCACAGGAGTTACCCTCTGAAATAATTTAATCTTTATTTTTTATATATTGCAGATTTTCTCAGACATTTTTACATTTCTCTCTCTCGTTTAAACTCTTAGAGTTCAAACTTTTATTTAAAAAGTCCTGTTTTATAGAATGAAAGCAAATATTTGATCATGATTGTAAACTTATATTGGTTTGGAAAGCTGGACACTTTCTGTACATGAGACATGGCACAGATGAGATTTACAATAAGAACAGCCAATCAGGACGCAGAGCACAATTCACTGTACAACCAGTTTATGTCAAAGTCAACAAAGTCTCCATAAGTTTGTAGATTTGCTGCCTCTTGTAATGAAGAGTTTTGTTGGTCAAACTTTTACATTTAATGTGAGCATTAGTTCTTTTATTATTGATTGATTTTGTTTTGGTTTATTTGTGTGTCAGTAATCTGACTGTCGGTTCCTGCATGTGATATACAGCTTCTAAAACAGCGGACCATTTACAAAGAAATAAATGGCAAACAGTAGCTGCATTTCCATGATACATATGTGCAAAACTTCACAGAAATTCAATAAAATGTTGAAAAAACCCCAAACTCTGCATTACTGACACCAAACAGAGAAAGTCAGTCGATCTGGTAATAAAGCTTCACAAGATGCTCCACGTTTTTCATCTTCAAGCACAGGTCTGATAAACAGAAAACTTATAATCTTTCTCCTAAATTTACTTTTTAACAACATCTACGACTTTAAAAAGTAAATTTACGAGAAAAAGTCATACATTTAGCATATTACTTCTTATGTCATACATATACAATTTTATTGCAGTTATTTAACTATAGACTTTTTTTTCTTGTGAATTAAGGAAGTTTAAAATCACCCTTTAATTTTTTTGGTTTGTACACCGGCCCTAAAACCACTTCCTCCGAAAACAAAAGCTTTTTTCAATAAGTGCAAGTTTTTTTAGTTTATTATTGCGAAACCAATTTTTGCAGTTTCATAATCAATCGAAACCCAGCTATTGATTCATAAACATAAACCCAGTCACTCAGTAAAATGGTTGTTTCAAATTCTGGTGGATTTGTTGGTGCATCTCTACATTTTCGTAGTTTTTTTTTTAAGCGCCTTCAGATATTAGAGGTTTTCCTGACTATATAAACACAGAGCTCTCTGATGAGAAACCCTGAAAGTCTGACGATACTTTGTTTTTGAGTCACCAAAAGGTTAGGGATTTATTAGTTTTTGACACCGATGGTAATAAAACTTCCCAAGATGCTCCACATCTTTCATCTTTGAGCGCAGCTCAGATAAACAGGCAACTTTGGTTCTTTTCTGGTTAATTTACTACTCTTTTCTTGTAAATTTACGAGATTTAAAGTAATAGATTTACAACTAAGTTACAAGAAAAAAGTCATACATTTAGCATATGACTTTTAAGTCAAA
>NW_023422010.1:0-1489 GCF_002922805.2 Oryzias melastigma
AGGCAAATACTTGTTTAGATGTTTGTCACTAAAGGGTGAACTCCAGGTAGTTCTGAGGCAACAGGAGTCGCTCTACACCAATGACTGTACCTCAGGACCCCCCTCAGTGAAGCTCCTGAAGTTTGCGGATGACACCACGGTCATCGGACTCATCCGGGATGGCGATGAGTCCAGATACAGAGGAGAAGTGGAGTCTGGTGCAGCCAGAACCATCTGGAGCTGAACCCACAAAAGACTGTGGAGATGACACTGGACTTCAGGAAGTTTCACTGTTGAAACTCAAGACGGTTTTCCAGGAAGAATGACTCATTGTTTAATCTTTTAAAGGAACCTTAAGTCTGACACATGCATAGCCTGCTAAGATGTTGATTTTTTTTGTGTGACTAAAGGGACATGTGGTGTGGTGCTAGCAAGGAGGCAGAGAGTATGACTTGATTGTAGATTTGAACTCATGACCTTCCAGTGTCAGGGCAGACACTCTACCACTAGGCCACTGAGCTGGTTGAGAGAGAAAAGAAAGTAACCAGTATGAGCTGAGATTGGCCCTCGTATGTTAAAGCCACGGGCACCCTCTTGTTTTCCTGCAGTCTTCTCCCATCACTTCACAATAAAAGGATACTCACCTACTAACTCTCTCTCTCTCTCAGTTTCTCACTTGCGTCACTTCACATTCTGCCTCCCTCCTCCTCCTGACATTTAGCCGTGTGCTAGCTATGCAGGCTGTGTTTGCTTGTTTATAGGGGTCATTAACCGTTTGCCTCAGCAACAAACGTGCTGATCATGGTCTGTAGAGGAGAAGCTTTAGGAAGTCATTGCCATGACATTAAATGACATTATAAAACTAACTGGCAGCCTTCGATCCGTCCATCCACCTTTTGGTAAGAAGAGGATGCTCTCCCGGTGTAATGGCAGCTATTCATTAAACGGATTTACCGTATTTTTGAACCGCCTGTGCAAACACTTGAAAGTGAGCGGTAATTTTAGGGGTTGTTTGTAGAAGACAGTGGTCAGCAGAACCGCTTAGGTGTTAAGGGATGTCGCGTGTTTGCACGCTCCGGACTTACGCAAGGTGACTTAGAGCTTGTCTTCAGGGGGGAAATCAACTCCATGCACCTTCTTGATCAAGCAGACAGAGGCTGTCTCTTTTCCTTTAGGGGTTTATTTGTTCCTCCACTTGCAAACACATCAACTGCACTATATGAAGCTTGGGACCATAGGATATGTTTAGATTGTAGCACCCAAAGTACTCACAAGATGCAATAAGACAACAGAAGGAAAGATGATTGGCTCCATACGACCATTTTATTTTCTCTTATAAATGTCTCTATAATTGTCCAACAATTGATTGATTTTGTGATACATCTGGTTTCTCAGGGGGGTCAAAACACCACCTTTGAGTATGTGTTCTTCTTGGGTGTAGTCATCTGATCAGACATACGTCACATGGTCATCTCAGGTCAAAGCTTTTTTATGGTAGAAATCCCTTTTC
>NW_023422011.1:0-1489 GCF_002922805.2 Oryzias melastigma
GCAACTGGGAACATGATGACCAAAATGACCTTAAATGTCAAAGATTCAAACACTTAAACATGTTAGGAACAGCCAATTAAATTGAGAAATTAAAAGAAATCGGATAAAACCCCAAGTTTTGATATTACAAGTGAATAATTGTTTACCGAAGATTGATGTTCCTAAAGAACGCCACTTGATCTGATATCACATGCATTAAAGATTTTGCACTTATTCACATCCATACAGAAAAGATACTAAATAAATTCCAGTCAGTTTGGCCAAGTGACAGAAATATCTCTCTAAGATCAATCATCCTGATGTCCATACTGAGCATAAAGACTGAATTATTTTTGTAGTACTCGTTTATTAAGTGAGTGTTAAACCTAAGTCACTCCAAACCCAGAAGAACCATCTTTAAAGCAGAAGTCAGTCAGTGCAGTTGGACCTTCTTTCTCAGATTTGTAAACCAATAATTTGCTAAGTAACATTTACAAAGATAAAAAACAATAAACTATACCTACAGGTTTGTTTATATATAATTATTGTATTTTGTATTGATTTTTTTTCACCTTTTAGAAATAATTCATTTGGAGGAATAGTTTACATATCAGTTTGACTGAACTGCGGTTCTTCAAAACAAAGCAAACTGTTACAGATTACTTATGAAGCAGCAGATTGCTGAAACAGAAATGATGTCAAGAAACTTTTTATAAGATATAAACTTCATACATACAGTACAAAAGTTAACGGCATATAAAAAAAAAACATTCTGAGTGACAAAAAGGCAACCTTTTTTTGATCTGCCTACAAAAGTAGTAGTATATCCTTTAATTTTACAACTCCTCCTATCCTTTTATTTAAACAACAACAGACGAATTCCACATTCCTATTAATCCAATTCATAAAAATACATTTTAAAAAGATATTTTTCTTATTACGAAACTTTATTTTTTTCATGGTCTATTGTAAAAAACTTCATTCTTGCCAAAAAAAAGTTTTTACACTTGTGCAAATCAAACCTAAAATCAGCGAAGTTTAAATCTAAAATCATCTAAATTGGATGACAGAACTTTGACAGAGGGGAAACACATTTGTTAAAATGTAAAAGTCTGGCTTTTTTACATTTTAATTATAGCAACAAAAAATAAAAAAGTTTAAGAAAGAATATTGTAATGAAGGTTGTGATAACTGGAGCAGAAACATAGATGGGAATGACTGTAAGTGATCTGATACTTATAAATATAGCTTTTCTTATTTGAAATATGCTTAATAATTTAGAAAAAAAACAATATTGTGTTAATAACAATGCAGATCTGCAGTAAAAAGGGAAAAAAAGAGTTCAGTCAACATTTTAGCGCTGACCCTCAATGAAAAAAAATGAAAAAAACCCTTAAAGGGGCTTTTTTTAAATTGTTGAACCAAATGGCAGCCACAGCTTGTGGACAAACTGCGGGGAAGCCCAGAAAAGGCTTTTGACAGATGGTCAGAGGGAACTGATGACCTTTGA
>NW_023422012.1:0-1489 GCF_002922805.2 Oryzias melastigma
TTCTGTGTTTGCTCAGACGCACAAAAAATTAGAGGGAACATTGATTTGGAGTAAAAAATGAAAAAGAACCTGGGATGCAAAACCATCAAAACAACTAAAAAGTACTCACAATAGGTGGTGAAGCCGCCTTTTGAGGGGGAAATGGAGGCGATTCGATGAGCCAGTCAAAAGAGGTTTTTCTATGTGGAGCCCTGGTGGGCGGGGTTCCAGATGAGTCGACTGTCCCGTTGCTGGAACTGTTTTCAAGAATCACAATTACTGATCCATTCCTCCCAAAAACAAACTGGATTCAAACATTTCACACTGCAAACTATTTGGTACTTGTGCAGAATCTAAACATTGTTTTTGGACATTCAGTATAGTTCACCAGTTAAGTTGTTTAACTTACCTGTACTTTACACCTTTTTAAGCTTCTCTCAAAATTAGCACAGGTGAGATTTTTGTCACATTAAGAGCTCAGATGTAGAAATATGAAAACTTATTAAAATGAGTCCAAATCATTTTGCTCCACTCCATAACAAAAAATAATTTAAAAAAATCTCTAATTTTTGGTTCAATTTTATATTCAGCAAATGTTGACCAGTTAGACTGACTGTTATTTTGGAAACAAACATTTAGATTTATGTTTTAATAAGCATTAGATTTAAATTTATGAAGATTTATTAAAGGGCTTATGTTTCATAAAATCAATTTGAGCTTTTAAGTGTATTTTCAAGTCAAAACATGTTGTTGTGAGTCAACCTTCTGCTATAGTCTTGTCATGTGTGCTCAGGCAGTGTCTGCTCCGTATCTGTCCGTGGCGATTTCTCTCAATTCGCCGCGGTCATCAGAAAGCAGGGATTCTCTAGGGAGGACCAGTGACGGACAGTCCACACCTTTGGACTGTCCAGGTATCTGCCTCCCATCACAAACTCATTATGAATCAAAGATGACTTTACCTGATGGGAGTGTGAACACCAGGGCTAACAGGCTGCTGTGATTCCCTCTCTGGAGGCTTTTCTTCTATTAAAAAAAAAGAAAAAGCACAAAAGTCATGTGGACGCTCCTCAAACGCAGACCTTAACTTAGTCCTGCTATGCTTACCAACAAGCTTAGCAGGGAACTGGGAGAAGACGCTGCTGCTGTAAGTAGACTCCGCAGCAGGTTCGAAAGACAGCGGGGCCATAGGAGACAGGAAACCAAGAGTCTGAAAAAGTTAGAATATAACAATTACTTGAGAGAAAATGCATTTAGATGGAGCTCAATCTGAAGAGGGGACTCACGGGATCGTTATTAAGAAACGACATAAGGGGCGTCTCCTTCAGAGTATCCATCCACCTTCTGTCCCAGTCGGCCTCCAAATCTTTGATGGCAAACCTGAGCTGTGGAGTTTCTTCTTTAGAAATCTTCTGCCTAAAAACAAGACCAATAAAAAATGTCCAAATATACAGAAAAAATGAAAGATCCACCCTGATGAAATTCGTGTTTTTAACATGCCCAACAACTCAGA
>NW_023422013.1:0-913 GCF_002922805.2 Oryzias melastigma
GAGACAGATAAATGTTTTATTCATAACAATGGAGAGGTTTGGAACTACTAAAATCCAGGATGGAGGAAAACATTATGACTGCATGGTAAAGTGGACACGTGCACGCACATGAATGGCTCCTAAACCAAAGAAAGGGACAGTCAGGGACACAAACACAAAGCTAGGTGATGAACGATGCAGCAAAAAGAGCAGGAAATCACCACCACCACCCTCAGCTCCAACACTAGGAGACAAACCTCAACTCCTGCCTGCACAGATGAAAACATATGTTTATTAAAATGTTGAAACCCTTAAATAAACAGAGACAAAGATGAAAGCACCCAATTAAACAAAGTTCAGTTTTAATTTACAAGCAGCACCCCTGACACAAGTGACCTAGAGTTAATTGAGCACATGCTGCAAAGCTTCTGTAAAGTCTCTGACTTGTCTCCATGTCTGAAAGGTGTTATACAAGTAAAACTGCCTTAGCTTGTCCAGCAGGAGAGTTTGCAGAGGTGGTAGAACCAAACTTAGATTACAGAGGCTTTGAACTCTGTCAAAGGTGCAGAAACGCTGTGAGAGGAAATGAAGACAGTGAAGGGAATGATTGGAGGATATGCAGAAATGTTCCCGAAGGATTCTGAAGGCTTCTTGTACGAGTGGACACCAGGTTAAAGGTCAGAGAGTCACAAAACCTCATCGCTAAAGAAAAAAAAAACTTCTGAGGTTCAACACTGTTAAATGAACAGATCATTGAAAATTCACAGCAGGAAAAGGATCCCAGCGTGAAACTATTAAAGGAAAACACTGGTAAATATGACAACTCTCAAAGGTCAGGTTGTGTATAGATCACACAGGTGAACAGTTACAGAAAATGACAACAAATGCAGAAAACTTGAAAACTGAGCCAAAGTACTGGTCCAAATTCAAATCA
>NW_023422013.1:1308-1489 GCF_002922805.2 Oryzias melastigma
AAAGCCGTAAAGTAAAAAGAAAGGAGAGAGTTCAAATATAAAACACATATATTTATAAATTTCAGCTAAAAAGCAGATTAAACGGTTTGAGTCTTCTTTATAAAACAGGAAGAGTCTTAGGTCTAACTTTTGTAAGACCCCAGTATCAGTTGACCTCAAGGTCTCATCCTGTAAAATCCTG
>NW_023422014.1:0-1488 GCF_002922805.2 Oryzias melastigma
CGCAATTTGTAAAAAAGAGACTGATTCCACTAAAACAAACGCTACTATGACTATGCTAACTTCAAATCTTGTTCGTAACACGTAAAATTAAAAAAAGTTTGTCAAAACTACACAATAGCCATTGTTGCATATTGACAATAACACCCAAAACTGTGACTATGCTAACCCTCAATCTTGCTAGTAACACATAAGAAAAAAAAACAAAAAAAAGTCCAACACTGCTACAGGTTAGCGGCGTCGGCTTATTTACAACAACAAGCAAACTCAAAAAGACAGGCGACATTTTGACAGAGCTTCATTTTACTCTCAAAGTTGCTTGAGCATCTATAAACACAACCAGAATTAATCTGTATATCAAGACACTCCAGATTTAAGGCACACCGATGTTTTTGAAAAAAAAAAGAAGGCTTAAGTGTGCATTGTATATTGCGGAGTAGATGCAGAAAGAAGCTGTGAGTTTTAGCTTCATGTAAGTTCCTCATATTTTTAAAAAACTCTACAATTTAGATCAAGAAAAGAAATGTCAATTTTCAGGAGACAATAAATATTTTTAAATGAATCATAATTACTTTTAATTCCTGGTTCAGAAGACCAGAGCTGATTTTCATCACTGCAGGTTTGCAGCTCGTGTCAGATTTACTTACACAAATGAACGCCAGACTCCCACTAACAGGTTTAAAAGCTAGAGAAGTGTTTACATTTGTGTTTAACATGGCCTGGCTTAAATGTAGGACACGTCCAGATTTTATCTGTGATGGATGATCAGAAACAGAACAAGCTGACACTAGATTAGTCACTTCAGCTGATATTTTCCTCTATAACATTACATTTTTCTGTAACAGCAGAACTTCTCTAATTTTGATGTAATTGTAAAAGGAGTAAACATATCATATTCATAAATTGAAATGAAATGTCTATATTCAAAGTCTAAAAGAAGTACAAAATACTTGTCGTAAAGGTAAACTTTAACACACAAAATGTTTGACTAGAAATATAAAATAGCTGGGGTAAAATTAAGTTGCAATGGTTTAAAATTGAGTTGAGTTCAGACAATAGAGATAAAACTGATAAACAAACTCTGATCAGGATCTGACTAATTTAGACATTGTTTTCAACATGTGTCAGTCTGTATCAAAATGTTCTTTTTTTGTAGGCAGCAAAGTTTATTTTTTTTCTCTCTCAAGTTATATATATGTTCTATCACTGGTCTCCTTCCTTTGAAACATTATTTATTCATTGACCTTTAGTTAACCAGGAAAACCCCATTGAGATTTCAAACCTATAGTTTTTTTTTATTTTTATTTTATTATTTGTTTTGCTTTTTTAATTGTTGTTGTGATCTTCAATGTTTCTGTATTGAGTGATTTGTTGGTTTGTTTATACTTCAGGACGACCATATCCCTGGGCTTACATTTACAGGTACCATATGCAGAACCCCACACCACATGAAGGTTCAAATGCATCATCATAGAATTTATAAGGAAATGG
>NW_023422015.1:0-1488 GCF_002922805.2 Oryzias melastigma
AAGATTACTGGAAAGCCTCTATAATAATCACTACCTTAATATATGTAATTATAGCATTCACATTTTTTATTTTCGCTCATTTTTGTGAATTGGACATTTTTGTAAATATGCTCTAGTGTTTTTATTTCTAATTGTCTGTTTTTTACTTGCATGATGACCACAGTGTTGAAAAGGACAGCTATCTGATTTTTCCTCGTTTTGCACCTAAATCAATGACAATACTCCTATTCTACATTCATTGTAAAAAAGAGGAAGAACAGATCGATAAATGCCCTTTGCCTCTTCTGCTGTGTTTCTTCCTGCTTTACATTTAATATATCTTTTTTTCATTTTCTGTTAAGACCAAATATGTTTGACAATTCTCTAGATACCTCTGTGATTTAACTAAAAGAAAATCAATCTGTACCTTTTTAATTATGTTAAAGTGACCAGACTGCCTAACAAAGATTGTAGGAAAAGGCAGCTCTGCAATAATATTAGGGTTATAATAATATTCTAGCGTTTACTGCCCAGCATAAAAGTTGAGATTGTTTTCTGCTTGCAAGAACATCTCTGAAAGTAACTCGCCACAGCTGGACTATATATGATAAGATGAAAATACTTTATTGATCATAAACTGTGAGCTTCATTTTAGCAGCAACAGCACATTAAAAACAAACAATATATATATATATATATATATATATATAATTACAAAACCTACATTAAAAATCAGTATAATTACAATGATCTTCCTGAGAAATTGATGCAAGTGTGAGCCGGATTGTGATTACTCATCAATACAGACCACGGATTATCCGTGATATCTTACACCCCTAGTTGATTATTATGTATTGCTAAACAAATGTGTATAAATGTGTAAAGTCAAAATCGAATTGAATTAAAAAATTCGAGTCAAATCGATTCAGGCTCTTGTCAATCAAATCAATTGTTTCTGGAAATTATAATCGATACCCAGTCCTAGTCCCAAGAGCCAAATTCCATGCCCGGGGTTTGGGCCGCCGAGGCACTCGCCTTCGACCGCCGCCCAAACCTAAATGAACTAGCCCCTTCAGAGCTCCCCTTTAGGTGGTGGGGCCACTGGGGAGCGATCCCACGTTGCTCCCTCGGGTTGGACCCGACTGGGGCCCAAGGGAGGAGCCCCAGCCACCAGGCTCGCGCCTCCAAGCCCTAACCCCAGGCCTGGCTCCAGGGTGGGGCCCCGGTGACGCCAATCCGGGCGATGTAGCGGGATCTCTGGTCTCAATTTTCATAAAGGGGTTCTGAACCGCTCTTTGTTTGGCTCGTCGCCCAGAACCTGTCTGCCATGGGAGACCCTACCAGGGGCAAAAGACCCCGACAGCATAGCTCCTGAGATCAATCGAGCACTCAAACTCCTCCACCACGTTAAGGTGGCGGTTCAAGGAGGTTTGTCCTCTTTCTGGGTGGAGTGCTCCTAACTCAGGTCTTCTTCTTCTTTTCCTTTCGGCTTTTCCCTTCAGGGGTCGC
>NW_023422016.1:0-1560 GCF_002922805.2 Oryzias melastigma
GAACGTCCCGACGAAGCACCAAAGTCCTCTCAGCAACAAGTAACGGTACTAGCATGCTAGCTAACACCACGAGCTGTTTACTTCCTGGTCACGTGACAAAACGTTTTTAAGAAGAAACGTTAAAAAAATGTTTAACTGGATTTCAATGTGATGCTTGAAATGTTTCTTAACTGCTTTAATTCTATACATACCAATGAAAAAGGAAATACAAATGAAAAAAATATTATTTTTGGCTGAAATTGTGAGAGGGGTCTTGCTGCAGGCTGTCATGGCAGTCGGACGTGTCATGGCCGCCGGACAGATTGCATGCTGACTTGATTCTGACCACTAGCATGCGCTAATGCGCCTTAAAGTTGGTTGCCAGCCGCCGTGAACCCGAAAGCAGACGAAGTAATTTGAAGACGGACGGAGGAGAAAACGAAAGTAAGTTAAAGAGAATGTTATCATAATTCTCTATAAAATAACTATTTATTCCGCTGATACATTTTATGAGTATGACAATTTAAAGGACTAGATGTATCACTTATTTTATGTTTGTCTTTTTTTCTCTTAACTATTTTAATCTGAATGAGTCAAAACTCCGTGTTGGCGCCATCTTAACTTAGCCATTTTCACAGNTGGTCTGGAGTGAAAATGTTCCGAACTTCATCACCAACACGATCTACCTCAGTCCAGTTCTTCCCAGAATTTCGAGAGGGGTCTTGCTGCAGGCTGTCATGGCAGTCGGACGTGTCATGGCAGTCGGACAGATTGCATGCTGACTTGATTCTGACCACTAGCATGCGCTAATGCGCCTTAAAGTTGGTTGCCAGCCGCCGTGAACCCGAAAGCAGACGAAGTAATTTGAAGACGGACGGAGGAGAAAACGAAAGTAAGTTAAAGAGAATGTTATCACAATTCTCTATAAAATAACTATTTATTCCGCTGATACATTTTATGAGTATGACAATTTAAAGGACTAGATGTATCACTTATTTTATGTTTGTCTTTTTTTCTCTAAACTATTTTAATCTGAATGATTCAAAACTCCGTGTTGGCGCCATCTTAACTTAGCCATTTTCACAGCGTGTACTTCTCGACTTTTAATTTTTATTTTATTCTAACGCTTTTATACACCATATTTTCGACATTAACTTCGAAAACAGAGCAGAGCAATGATATAAAGTCCTTAATATAAAACAGAAAAGCGTGAATAAGTAAGGCTGAAGCATGTAAGGACGTTTAACCAACACACAAAAAAAAATATGTAAATTAATGTTACTCGTGCAGCAAGCAACGACGCTGTAGCCAACTTTAGCGTCGTCAGCAAGCAAGTGTTTGAAGTTGGATATTACTGCACCGATTTTCAGGGTAAATGCTTTTTTTTCAAACTTTGTTTTTACATTGTCTTAAATAAAACTTATATTATGTCAAAATGTTTGTTTACACCAAATAGTTCAGCCATAATTTGACAAGAAAATTTGATAGCTTTATAGAAAGATTGCGAATGGCAAACCCGTTTTACAAAAACCACTTATGGCATTCGAGGAAGACTTAAATAAAACAAAAACGTTAAAAATA
>NW_023422017.1:0-1487 GCF_002922805.2 Oryzias melastigma
GTCTCTTGGAAGTGTGTGATTAAGTGTCTTTGTGTGGGGAACCTGACAGAGTGTCACAGAGCAGGCAAACAGCTGGGTTTTTTTTTAATCGCAGTTGAGTCCATAAATCTAAATCAGGGTCAGGAGGACAAAAGTCAGCAACAAGGATCGGAACATCAGAGAGCAACCAGAGTGGTCAGAGTCCAGGCAAGGGTCGGGGCAGGCGGCAAACAAGCAGAATCAGAGACAACAGAGGATCATGTATGAAACGGATGGAACGCTCAGTGGCACAAACAATACTTTGCACAGGGTGTGGTCTGTGCAGTGCTTAAATGTCCTGTGGCTGATTGACTGATCAGAGCCAGTGTGGAGACATCAAGACACTGTGCTAGAAGTCACACTGGACACTTTGTAACATTTTGAAGTGGCATTAGTTTCATGAATCTTGCTCCAGACGTTTTCTTTCACAGCTCTATTCCAATATTTGAAAGACTTGGTGTCATATAATCTTGGCCAGGTGGTTTAACTTTCAACATACATTCAGTGACTGCGCGTTTTGTACGTAGAGACCGAAAATTGCCTTAGAAATCTGCATAGCTACGCATCAATGCAAGAATTTTGGAAGCAGAAGCCTGAAACATGCGTGTATCTTCGTTTAAATGACTTTTCAATGGAAGTGGCCACTTGAATGGGTGTACAGAGGACGATGTAAACATAGCTAGTAATGTAGCAATAACAGGATCAACAATACTTATCACAGTCTTGACTTATTGTTTCAAGAGCACACACCTAGCATTTTTAAGTGCTTATCCACCAACCACGCTTCCAGTCATATTAAACTGATTGGTTCTACTTAATTTGCTGGTTTAACTATATATATTAAAATAAATCCAGCGTATTTTTTGTCCTTTTAAGACTCCAGCTAATGATGAGAAAGAACTCTTTCATTTTTTAACTGGTTTCTCTTTTTGTATTTTTTGTAAATAAAAGTCTGGAAAAAATATGCCTTTTTCCACTTTAAAAACATGTTTTTTTCTAACGCAAATACTTCGAAGAATAGTTGTAAAAAAAGAAAGTTTACATTGAAAACAACAAGGTTGTTTTCAAGGAAAAAGTCTCCCTTCTTAAGATGCTTCAATGTTCCACAAACACTTTTAATCCTGCCATCATCAAACCAATAGAGGGAAATCACTTCTCTGTGACTCTTTAAAAAAGTAAAGGCATACAAATTAATATTTCAAGTCATTTTTCCATTTAAAGTCGCTTTTATGGAAGCGGGACCAAAAGTGGAGCATGTTTAGGAGTGCTACATGAGAATAAGGAGTGTTTAAAATCAGGTGTAAGGTCTAAGATCAGTAATAGTTTTTCTAGCACACAGATCCAAAATCATAAGAATCTTCCACCAGCCTAACAAAATAAACTCAAGGAAACAAAAACAAAAAATGTCTTGTCAGAACAGACCAGATAAATTCCACACCATTACAGTTGTCATTACTATTAAAGAATGC
>NW_023422018.1:0-1487 GCF_002922805.2 Oryzias melastigma
AGCTGCCGATGTTTATGCTGATGTTGTTGTTGATATTCGTGGTGGGGGGCGTGAGGGTGTTGAGGGGGGGCTGGGATCCAGCAGGGGGCACCACAGATGCCGGGTGAGTAAAGGAGGAGCAGGGGCGCCCCGGCCCCCTGGCGGCCGAGTGTCCGCTCTTCTTTTTGGAGTTCAGTGCTGTGGGGATCTTGCGTTTCTTCCGGCGGCGAAGTATGCGCCCCCGCATCTCCTCCATGTCCTCCTCCTCATCGTCGTCGTCATCATCATCATCGTCCTCCTCCTCTTCGTCTTCTTCGCGGTCCGAGTCGCTGGGCTCCGAGTGGGTCAGCGGGGAGGATGAGGGGGACAACGACCAGGAAGGGGTGAGGTAATCCGACACAGAGAGGGAAAGCGGGTGGGGGCCAGCCTCGTCTTCCTGTTTGCAGAAATGTTTCAAAATAAAACAAAATCAGATCAAGCTGTTTCGAACTCAAAGCCGGGGGGCCGGATCCGGCCCTCCGGGTAATTTTATTTTATTGTTATTAACAACCCGATTTTATTTTGTGCTTATTTTAACTTGTATAATTTTAACAAAGTATTTAATTTATGGAGAGTAAAAAATTTAGTTATTTAAGGTTTTAGTTGATTTAATAATATTTCCTTTTTATTATTCATAATTATGTTACATTTTTTTAAATGGGCATTCTGCAAGTTTTTTGAGATTATTTTGGCATTTATAAAGATTTTTAAGGCTATTTTGGAGTTTAGCTAATGTTTCAGCTTCATGATAGCTGATTTTGTTTTGCTTTTTAAACTTTTTTAGAGTTTAGTTAATATTTCAGCAACATACAAGCTGTTTTGGCTAATTTAGACTTTTTTAGTTTTTTAGGCTACTTTGAAGTTTAGCTATTTTTCAGCTACATGCTAGCTGTTTTGGTTAACCTACGTTTTTATTTTTTTTTAGGCTAATTTGGCATTTATCTAATATTTTAGCAGAATATCAGCTTCAGCATTTTCTGCTATTAACTTCAGTGTTTTTAGCTATCAATTTAAGCATCTTCAGCTATCAGCTCTAGCATCCAAATTCAGCTTACAGCATTCACACTAGCTATATCAAAGGTAATGCTATATATCTAATAGATAATTATGTTAAAAAGTTATGGTTTTGAAGTTTTAAAAATTTGTTTTAGAGTGTTCAATAAATGTTTATCCTGTTCGGCCTGCGACCTAAGGTGTGTTTTGGATCTTGACCCCGTGTGCGATTGAGTTTGACACCCCTGAGCTACAGGATTCATAAATAAAAGACCCCAAAAATAACGTTAATTTCTTTCCATTGAAGAACTCTCCATTTCATCAGTACTTCACATCAAAGACGCATTTGAATTTAACTTCATGCCAAAAATAATAATAATAATTTAGAGAATTTGATCAAAATTGTTTGCTTTGGCTACATTTTTAAATCTAATTAAATCTCACCAATGCGTTCTCCCCCCATTCCGTGAGGCTGT
>NW_023422019.1:0-1487 GCF_002922805.2 Oryzias melastigma
AGGTAAGAATGAAACCGTCTCAGGTATATATCCTGTAACAACATGCGGAAGTCAAGCTTGAATTTTGAAGATTTTAAAGCAAAGTAAACATGATAAAGTTGGTAAATTGTTGAACACTTTAAGGTTTGGAATGTAGTAAATTTGGCTGCTACCATTTAAAATGACTTCAAATCCTTTAATTAACATGTATTTTAAAGTTATTTATCTTATAAATGTTCAACTTAATCCAAAATAGATTCAACTGTAAGTTGTGTCAATCCCAAAATTAAATTTGTCATGAACCTGGCTGCCACAATTAGTCGTCTAATCGACGACTGATCGACTATTAAGATTGTGATCAACTAATTTAATAGTTGAATAGTTGTTACTTTATATTATATAGAGGCAGAGTGTAGAAAAGTTATAAGCGTTCAGCACCAAGAAAAAAATTTTTTTCTATTAGTCAGTGAGACCAAATCTTTTGTGAAAAGTAGTTCCTTGTTTCAGATTCCAACCTCTTCGATTTAAGTTGTTTTTTAATGAAGGACAGAGGCTGCATGATTCATTACAAGTTTAATAAACTATCATCTTAATTGTCTTTATTTTTAGTTAGTTTAAAGCCAATGATTGTTAAGATTTGTGCTTTGCTTCCACTTAAAAAAATAATTGATCATTAGTCGACTGTTAGAAGGATCATTTGTGGCAGCCCTAGTATAGTGCAAAAGCCTTCATTCATCACTGAAGTAGACTCAAGGCATGTTTTGGACTGTGTTTTCTAAGGAAATTGGCTAAAAAAAAAAGAACAACTGGTGTCAAACTTTATTGTCTAATAAAACAGAATTTGACTCCAGCTTACCTGATAGCATCTGCCTCAAAACTCAATCTCTGTTTTTAGGGTTAACTTGGTTGAAATGTTTACTTTGAAAAATGTTGTCATACCGGTAATAAACAGAAACTTACTCTAACTTATGCTTGCAAAAGGAAAGACTGGAGTGATTTAATTCGCATCAAAGTTGCAGAGAAAACTAGACAAATTGTAATTTTAAAATTTATTTGAAGTGTCCTTGAATCTAGTGTTTTTGTTCTATAACCACACTGATCAAAGTTTGACTAAGATGACTTTTAGTTTAATAAACTCAAAGTGTCCAGGCTTTGATATTTTATATAGATTTTACAGACAATTTAATAAAACGATATGCAACTTCAGTACCTATGTACCATGAATGAAAGTCGCCGCCTGATTACGTGCCGTCTACGTTTGACTTAAGTCTTATGGTTTAGTTTTAAGGCATCTGGTGGTTCATATTTGCACTAATTTGCACGCCATTTTAACCACATGTTTAAGCAGTCGCACATGGGAGCACACTTGGAAAGAGGAGGGGGGGTGCGTCTCCTGTCACTTTGGAGTTCCCGCCATCAAATCACAGACGCTCCCTCCCCGAGAAATCCGTGAACCGTGTGTGGCGTTCAGGTCCACACATTTAATAGATCGTCAGGCTAAAGTAACT
>NW_023422020.1:0-1487 GCF_002922805.2 Oryzias melastigma
CTTTTGAGGCACTTTAGTAGGAAATGCTAAAAAAAAAAAATCTTGGATAAAAAAAAATAAAAAAAATAATGAGAATCTCTTGAAATTATAAAAAGATATATTTTTAGAAATTGCAATTAGTACACTTGGTGTCCACATTTGGCCACTTTTAATTACCTTAGTATGTAGAACACAGCTTTGGGTGAAGGAATGATGTTGAAGGGCACTGGCATGGTGAGGCCCTCCCTGAAGTAACTGAGATACAGCTTTGATCTGGCGAACTTCCACTCAACGTCTGCATCATCCTGAAAAAGACGTCAGCAGCTATGACAGAGATTTCTCACCATCAGTCGTTACAGGACCTGCAGCACCAGTCAAGCCAGTCTTCACCTCAATTTTCTGAAACGAGTTTGTAATCATAGCAATGAGCATGTTGAGGAGGACGATGACGATGACGAGAGTGAAGATGCCGTATAAAATCCTCCCCACAAACTCTGCCAACACAAACTGCGGCATGTCCACAAAGTCCTGGTTGGCCACACCGAACATGGTCCAGAATAAGAAGTTGAAAGTCTCATTAAACCTGTGAGAGTAGAAGAAAGACAGTTATTTATACTATGAGTAGGGCTGGGCTGATAAAATCTATGAATCGACCTAAGCGTAAAAGATAAATAATCGATCCATAAAAATAGAGATCGATCTAAGCATAAAGCTAACGTCAGCTAGCTTGATGCCAAGGTTTAATGGAATTTCCCATAGGACGGCTAATACTCAGTCGACCTAAACATACATTGCTGACTAAATTAATATCTTTATAAACTCACAGGGATGAATTTTCCAAACTCTATTAAGGAAATAGTTTTTTAAAGTAACCATTTGTGGTCTAAAGCACAATTTTTTGCTCATTCTTTGCTTATATTTCTTAAAATAAAAGGTACTGCTCCAGTGCAATCACCACCTATTGGCTAAACTGAAACGCCCTCGAGGAGAGGCAGAACAATTGTTGGAGCTTCTCCGTTTGAGAAACCATATAATGCCGCATGCTATTAACAATCTCATAATTTCACTAATGCATTTGACAGTATGTGAACTATGTCATATTAATATAAATATATTCAAAACATATAGTCGATTATTAATGTATTTCTAAACAAATGTTTCTTAGTGTGTAAACCCAAAATTTAAATGAATTTAGTGGATCAAAAAAAAAAAAAAGAGAGAAAAAAAAATATAACTGAATCAATCCAGGCTCTGGTGAATTGAATCTATTCTGGAAATTATTATTGATACCCAGCCCTAACTATGATTGGAGATGAAAGAAGGCTAGACGCTTAGCATTTGTGGGTCGATCGCTCAGTGTTACATTTAAATGTTTTCTGGATCTTATTTTGCAGTACCAGTAGATACGTTTCATTTTATCAATGTGTACTTAACCAATGACCAGTTGAACAGTATTGTATAAAGTTACCTGCCAAGATGGGGAGAGATGACATAAGGAACGTAGACAT
>NW_023422021.1:0-220 GCF_002922805.2 Oryzias melastigma
AACATTTATGGGGAACATTTACTTTTAAGGAAACTATATTATTAATGAACAATGCAACAAAGTCAACAGTCAGAGTTAAAACTGGAGGAAAATACTAAAATATGGATTTCACTGAAAAAACAGTCTCCCTAAATATACATCCAAATTTCCTAAAATTAGATAAAAATGTCTTTAAAAAAAGCAAACATATATATATATATATATATATATATATATATTT
>NW_023422021.1:372-1487 GCF_002922805.2 Oryzias melastigma
ATTTTTGGATTGTTAAAATATAAACAATACTAACATTGAAAAGTGAAAGCACAATAAGCAAAATTATCATAAAGTTTAAAGCAAAATGCTCCTTTAGCATTTACAGATTTGTACGACATATTTCTCCATTTCTTAATGTTTTGGTTGCATTTGCTAGAAACTGAACCTTAAAGAAAAAAGACCATTGTTATACAGTTATAAGATATGTTATAAGAAAAATAAAATTATTTTCTGTCTTGTATGAAATATAATCTTATGTTTTCAAGCAAAATAATCTTGAGAAAACATGTCTGAGTAACTAGAATAAAAAAAAAAAAGTCTCAGTAAGATCATTTTTTCTTGCCTCATTGGCAATTTTTTTTGCTTACTTAAAGAAAATCTGGCAAAATGGTGAAATTTTTGAACTTCTTTCTAAGGGTCTGAGAGTGTTACGACAGCATCGGTTCTTAGCTGGTTTAAAATATTAAAAAAACTGTTTTTAACATGATGTTGGGGCATTTTTTGTACAATGGAGGACATATATAAAGAGCATTTAGCTTAAATTTGCATTTGAATCCAGAGAAGACGACAAAAAAAGCTGTTTGTAAAAGAAAAAACGCAAATAAAAATAGATCAAAAGATGATTGGAATGTTTGCTGATTTGTTTTAGGACGATAAATCCTGAACATCCTGTTGAGCAAAACATCTTTAAGAAAATTATTTAAAATTTAAATATTTAAGAAATAATTTCATTGAAACAACCTTTTTTTGCTTACATATTTTTTTACGTAGATTTTACATGTTTTAATTTGATTTTATACATTTTTACTAATATTTAATTTGATTTAATTTAATTGAAACAACTTTTTTTTTGCTTACACAATTTTTAACGTAGATTTTTAATTTGATTTGATACATTTTTACTAATATTTAATTTGATTTAATTTAATTGCACATGTGGGATACATATGTGTGCTGGGTTTTTAATGTGTTTTTATTTATTTTAATTGCTATTTTTACTACTATTTTTGTCTTACTGTAATTTATTTTTATTGTGGACTTTGAGATGTTCTGTAGCAGAAAAAGTGCTATACAAAGAAAGCTGAATGTGAATTTTTGAGTCAAAAATCTTCTTT
>NW_023422022.1:0-1486 GCF_002922805.2 Oryzias melastigma
TAATTGAGGAAAATTATCAATAAAGAAAATAAAATCACAAAGAACTTATTAATGACAGCCAGGTAAAACCACCCAACAAATAACAAATAACAAAAAAAAGAAAAAAAAAACAATATGGTGAAGCTTTCAGTTGAAAATATCTATCAGCTGAGACACATACATACGATGTCTACTGACGGATTTATTCTTGGAATTCTCTCTGATCTGCTAACATACACATTTAGAGCTGTAAATGACAAAACTGTTTTCAATATTTGTGAGAAAGTGTTGACTCTTTGATATCTAATGTACACACATATAAAAATAACATTTGTTTAGACAAAAATCCACTTTTCTTGACTGATATGTCAAATTACATTTTTTTTAAAACCTGTGTGTATTTACCTGTCAGTCAGGGGTGGAGCTAGAACATTTAGGAGGGAAGGGGGGGCAATGAGAAGACTGCCAATCACATATGAAAAAAATTTAAATATGTATTTTAAAAGTATTTTTTTATTAACATTAAGTATTGGTGATTCATTATTTTTAGGCCAAATTTGTCTCCTAACACCTCCAATTCTAGGGGCAATTAAAATGAAAATATGAAAATCAAAATATGAAGGAGATTTTTGATTGGGTAGCAGCTGCCCCCTGTAGCTCCGCCCCTGCTGTCAGTAGGAGACAGCTCCTCTTACAGCAGAGACATGTTCTGAAGACTTTTACACATCCCCCTCAGGAAAAATAGTTACAAAATAAAAGCATGCAATGGTGATGGAAACAAAAACTGGCAGACGTGCATCAAGAACCAATGTAGGCTAAGTTAGACGGTAAGTTTTTAAATACAAAATGTGAAAATATTAGAATCTGCTTCTATTTCAGAACTGCTTTGACAGAACAGATGCTCTTTGAGAAAGAAGACTAAACGTCCAGCTGGATCATTAAAGTGGTAAAGTCACTCAGGATTATCAGAATTTTAGTGAAACTCTTCATTTTTCTTTATCTTTTTGCTAATAAACCTGCAAAGATGATTAAAACAATGAAGGGCCTATATAAAGGGGGAAAAATATTAAGTTTAAACACAAACATTATTGACTTAACAAAGCTTCATGCACACACAGACGTGATCCTGTTCTGTTCCCCAGATGATGTTCAACTATAATAATGATCTTTAATATAATTTACTTGTTGGAGCCAGACCAATCATTGATTTGCACTTTCCTTGTAAGCATAATGCAGCCTGCGGAAAATTAGTTGTGAGATAATGAAAATTCAGTAAGTAATGGCTGGTTGAATTATTGAGCTTTTAAGCAAAAGGAAGAAATGGAAGAAAAAGGAAAGTGAGCAGAGTGACGCAAAGTGAAGACTTTTAGGAGAAAAAAAAAGACAGTGAGGGGGGAGTGGCTTTGAAACTAAAGGATGATCTCAAGACAAGATGTTCCAGAGCGTGTTTGTGTATTAGAGTAAAGCCGGGGTTTGTGACCATTTGTCAAGCCATTGCTGCCCTGCT
>NW_023422023.1:0-1486 GCF_002922805.2 Oryzias melastigma
AGTTAACTTTGAGCCAAGATGGATTTTTAAAATCCCAGAACAAATATTGAAGGTTTGGACAAAGACACAAAAAAGGAAAAACTGTCTTGAGATGAAATGAAAAATATTATTTAAATATCTCAGCAGTTTTCATCAAAATAGCATAAAAACGTCTTTGTCTGAAGTTTAACTCCTTAATGCTTATTGTTGCAAATATGTGACAAAAAACTCTAAAATTACCATTTATTTAAAAGCAAAAGCATAAAATTATTTTTTTACTTTCGACTTTCCGTCCCGTTTAGCATAAAAAATAAAAACATTTCTGACTTTTTCATCAAAGAAAATAAATTTAGATAAACACATTAATCAAAACATTTACATTCACAAAGGTTTTTATTTTGCTCGTAAAACAAGAGATTACATAAATAATACTTTTTATAAACCTGTATTACCTCACTGAGCTGCTAGATCAAAACACAACAATTTAGAGGTAAAAATGAACATTTGCATCAATTTGAATTCCAACACAGTTGTGAGGATTGTGCGCTTTAGTTTGTGTCTCTGCAGGTTCATTATTATCCGCTGACCTTCAGTGGATCTGATTTCCTTTTTATCGTTTTTAACTCATTAACAGCCAAACTGGAACAAAATCTCAGTGATTGCTGACGCACAATGTTTTTAATGAAATGTTTACTGAATGAACTGTTTGGTTGAGCAGGCAGCTAAAGGGTTAAAGTTTAGTACTGTCCTTACAGGTGGATCGGGGCCGTCTCATGGTGAGAAAGGCCACACCTGTCCACAGGTGACCCACATGAAATATCACCGTCTTAGATAGAAAAAATGAGGGAAAATGTTCACGCACATTGTTATCTATGGGCGTGCTGCGGGGGACAGGACTGTGACTGTTAGAAATGAGGAATGAGGAAATCAGAGTGGGGTGTGTGTGGACATCCAACATGTGCACACACAGTATGAAGTCAGTACTCACACCTTACTAACAACTAGAGTGTGACGTGAGGACGCCGTACGACAACTTCACCTATACGTCATGAGTGTGTAACTTCCATTATCCTTACAAATATTTCACTTACCACACACGACAATGGTACATTCCATGTTCATGATGTCTCTGTCCCTATGACCATCCACAGACTGGATCACCCAAGAACCTCCAGAACCAGTACGGGTCAGCCCCCCCTCATTGGTTCATGTATCCACAGCTTTAATTTTAGTTTATGTTTATTTGCTAAACCTTTAGACAGAGGTCGGTCTCCTTCATTTTGGGTCCTACCACCAGGTTCTGACACAAATACGTACAGCTAAAACACAAATACACACAAACACACACTGACCAACACATTCTCACTCCCAACGCGTTATATATTGTCGTCTGGTTCGTTTAATAAAATCGTGAATCTGTGACCCTCTGAGTCTAAATGACAATTTGATGCCAATTTAAAGATTCAGAGTTCACCAGTGAAGATGTGGTTTTACAGGATCTGCAGGA
>NW_023422024.1:0-1486 GCF_002922805.2 Oryzias melastigma
TTTTTGTTGTACAATAAATCATACCCCCCTAACATTTTGGGTGTTATAACTGAAGGAAAGTCTGAACTTTTCTCTAAAATATTCTTGAAAGTCAACAAGAATTTGGTGGCAAGTAGATTTATTATCCAATGTTTATATTTAAAAAGATATTTTTTGTTCCCACTTAGCACAGATTTATGGGCGGTCCGCTAAGACCGAAAAAGATGACGTATTTTCGATTTGTGCATGACATCATCGAGGGGTAATACTCTGCCCTCCATGACCTGGGTCCAGTTTGGCAGATAGATGAACAAATCTTAATGAGAATCAGGTTTTCAGGTCTTCTGAAGATTTAATTCCCCATCAAGAATTGTAAAACTGTGAACAAACGTGTGTTAGCATGATGCTAAATTATCATTGATTTTTACATAGATCCGCTAGCGGCCAACATTCACATGGCCTAAATACATCTTAATAACAAACAAACTCATTTGTGTTACTCACAGGCGTGAATATTCTGAGCTCTGTGGAAGAAAAATCAAACTTAGGTTCAGCTTTGAGCTTGTTTGATAGACTGTTCTTGCTCGTCTTCTTCTTGAGCTAAAGCTAAAAACCGCAGCACTCGTGCTCCACCTAGTGGTCAAACGTTAAAGCAACTTAAACCAGAGGACAGAACAGATAGGAACCCAAATTTGAGGACACTGGGTATGTCCGAATTCCTTCCCCACTCACTATATGGTACATTCGCGATTTTGTAGTGCTGTCCAACTTTTCAATTCCAAAATTGAGTGTCCTAGAAATTTCTCAGAAATCTTTGCGAAATACCACAACTACCATGTGCATCAATGCTCACTACATCAGCAAAAATAGACCACAATGCATTGCATTTGAAGATTTTTTGTGAAAAAAAAATGTTTAAATGTGATCTTTTTAACATTTGATAGTGTCACCAGAACACAACGGATTCATTAATAGATGTCGTAAAATTGATTAGATTTTCACTTTGAAATCTGTGATGTCATATCCGCCGTTCAGAAAAAAACAAATGATAATAGAGATTATGGTGTCAGATCCGGTTTTAAAATCCAGGACACTAGATAGTCCTGCATTATATAGTTTTTTTTAGTATGGAAATTTGGACACCATTTTCCCATATTCCTCCATTTAGAGAAATGTAGGGGTAGGGAGAAGCTGTAAGGGGAGGGGAAGTATTCGGATTCTGCCTTAATGGCGCAACATCTTCTTCTAGGTGGCTGAAGGTCAAACACCCTAAATGACCAGTGAGATCATTAACAATCTGAGTTGCTTTAATTAAGAATCTAGATTTATAAACAGCTTCCAAGACTCGAAGTCCTGCTGGCAGAACGAACCACGCTGCTTAGACATTTCTTTTCTTTCACAGTGAGATTACTTTAGTCTCTATAAAGAGAAAAGATGCTGGCAACCTTCCTAACAATATGGTATTTGAATGTCAGCTGAGGTCATTGGAGAGGGTCACACCCCAAAA
>NW_023422025.1:0-1486 GCF_002922805.2 Oryzias melastigma
AACTTGGCGTGAAGGTCGTACGGAAGGTCTTTCACGCTTGCGGCTATAAAATGCTTCAAAGCGCTATTGCTTTCAGCAATCAGACGCAATTTCTTCAGGAATTGCAAATCTAGTTCTTACATAAGGTTACTTAAAAAAAAAGTTTCTTCTTTTTTGGAAATTATGTAATAATATGTTCAGGTGGAATCAGCTTTTATTCAAGGACACAAGTTCAACTGCCCCAAAATTGCCAGCAGTATGAATACTTGTGGATTTGATAGCAGATCCTACATCCCATCCCCCAACCCCACCCCCATTATATTCAGTGTCGTCCCTGTCTCCCTCCCCCGGTCATTTCTGCTAATGCTGTCCTTGGCTTCTTTTGCTGTTTTCTAGATTTTGTTTTCACAGGTGTTCAGGGTGGGGGCGGGGCATCCTGAGACACCTGCAACTCGTCACTCCTCCTGTAACTAAAGCTGCCTTTACACCGCCCTCGGAAACGCGAGTTCAATTGACCACTTTTAATAAAAAGTCTATGTAAATGCGCGTGAATGTGTGTTTCACTTTCAAAATTCGCATGTTCATACGTTTCTACAACCGCCTAGAAAATACGTAGCCACTGAACGCAGTTTAAACGTTAAACTAGATCAAACACCATGCCTCTTTCCATTATAGATATGCTACACACTAGTATTGGGTAGCCACGATCCAGTGTGAACACCACATGCTTGCCTTCTTGAACACTTTGCCGATGTGAGAACAGCTTTGAACCAGTTCTTCCACCTACACCCTGCCTGTCCATCTGCTTGCCTTGAGTGTTTGGACTCTGGAATTTATCCACCTGCTCTGACCTTCTGCCCTGGAAAACCTGCCCTAGACTCACAGAAGCAGACAAACCGAAAGTAACAATTGAATTTGAAAGGGCAAAGAATCGGTTAAATGGGATCAAATCTTAACAGAGGACTAGTTATTTGGAGCATCGATGAAACAGTGCATGGCATACTGGTTAGTTAATGGCTCCAACCTGGGGCTCGTCCGGGATTTGAACCCAGGACCTCTCACACCCGAAGCGAGAATCATACCACTAGACCAACGAGCCCTTGAGAAATCATCAGATAAAAGAGACATTTATTGAAGTAAGGGTTCCTCTTCAAAACAGCATTTCATATGGTCATGCAGGGTAGTTAGCATAAATTATGACCTGATTAGTCGACTAATCAGATTTACATTACACTGTAAGTAAAGAATGTTCTGAATTTGTGAAACTTCTTAGAGAAAAAATGTCATAGATCCTTATTTAACCCTTTAACACCAGAACTGTTGCCAGACTGTAAAGTAATGCACCCCTCTTTGAATTTCAATAAGATCTTTAACTGTTTATGCAGTTACAGTAATTCAGCACTGTAAAATCTAGTATATCAGTGCTATGCTGGTTTTCTCAGATTGAGGATTCTTTTGAACAAAGTAAACAGTTAAACATTTAAGGTAATTCAAAGACGCTGGAGGA
>NW_023422026.1:0-1486 GCF_002922805.2 Oryzias melastigma
GGGGGGGGGGGGGTCGATAAAAGGTTAAGATTTTACGGTTTTAAATCCAAGAGATGCTCAACGTGTAGGAAAACAAAAGCCTGTATGGTTTCGTTGTTAAATGGTGTTGATATATAAACTATGGAAAATAGGTCTGAAGGGTAGGGATGTGTCATTCTTATCTATAACATATGTATTAAATGTTTTGAGGTGTATTTACAAAACTATTAGTTAAAGGTGTTTACTGATGGGTTAATTTGAAGTGACATTTTCTTAACTTTTACTTTTTTCCCTTGCATCAAACTATTTCAAATGTCCTGAATGGATTGTTTCACCCAATAACTGCATCAACAAACTTAAAATAGTGACCTTTGTGATGGAAGGATTTCCTTAAACACTGACTTATTTGATTTTAATTCTAATTTTTACACTTGGAGTGTATTTATGTATGTACTTTTAATGGGTGCGTGTGGTCAAAATGATTTATGGCAATATGTGTCTTTTATAATGTTATTTTTCATAGTTTTACACCTGAAGAGAACTCTGTGTTGCTGTTGTCAGAAAAGTGCTTTATAAATAAAGTTTTTATTGAATTGTTGTTTTCCGGTTATTATCTCGGAGTCCCTTTTCCGGTGTTTTAGAAAACAATTAATTAAACACATACTTATCGTCATATCTATATTAACACACACAAAAATAGATGTTAATCAAACATTGCAGATAACAAACCAGGTTGGGTGTAGCGGTTGCTTCGCCAGGGGCAATGTTAGCTTTTCTTAGCAACAGAGCTATTAACGCACGAGACGGCTAGCTACATTCTGTATCATCCAAGTTTGTAGCAATCCGTCAGTAGTTTATACACTTATCTATTTCACTCAAAACGCTAGTTGGTAGATCTACGGTGATTGTTGAAAGTATATTTAAAAAATTGTGAAATATCATTAGTCCTTACCTCGGCTTGAAGCGGACTGTCGGACACCGAAGAACGGCTTCGACTCGGCGTTTCTTTGCTAGAACACCGCCGAGTTCTCCTTTGGTTCCCAGAATAAGGCGTTGTTGTTTTCTGAGATCTAAGTTTCATTTTTTATCTTTCAAATGCTATTCCCAAGTCATTGAAATTACAATTACAATTCTGGCACTCGATCGGACATAAATTATTTCCCTTCCGCGCCAAACGAGCACGAAGCGTTCGTTCAGTATAACTCCGCCCCGCTCATGCGCGCGCGTTCTCGAATCAATTGGGTTGCATCTATGGGGAAGGTTTTGGACCAATGAGGTTTGAATCGACACGGGTGCGTTTGGTTCACTGACACGAACAGATTTGGTGGGAGGTGCTTTGAGTCTAGAGTAAACACGAAGTCACGTTCCTGTGTTTTTCCATGTCTGGGTGAGATCTAGGTCAAAATGAGAAACACGGTTTAAAATGCCCATATATATAAATACACTTTTATAAATTAAATTTATACTACGGCATAATCTCAGATAACGCAAATTTATTGAAAATATA
>NW_023422027.1:0-1486 GCF_002922805.2 Oryzias melastigma
GTTTCACCATCTCTGCATTGTGAAGGATGGATATTGATTACAGATCAGGTTTATCTACAAAAGCATCAGTGATCCCGTCTCCATGTCCGTGTTCATGACGTCATTCAGAGACTTTGAGCTTCAGCCTCTACGGCAGAATCTGACGCCGAATGACGGCGCTTTCAGCGGTACTTCTGTCTCTGTGACCAGCTTGATACTTGCTGTCGTTAGTCAGTGGAGGGAGAAAATAAAAAGAAGAATACAATTATTGTCTCCACACAAATAAGAACAAGTTTGGGAAGAGAACAAACGACAGAAATCCGTTTTTGTTGGTGTTGAACTCCACCTGTGATCACATGATCAAATCACTGGCCAAATCAGAGTTCCTGATTGGTTGAAGCCGATTCGTTCAGATATCGTAACTCGACCACGGATACCATTCAGCGTGAACGCAGCTTTGTCTTCCAGAGTCGGGTTTTATTTTCAGTTGCGGTTCCTGTTAGTTTGTGACCTGTTAGGTCCTGATGATTCCCATCATGATGTGCTGAACCTCATAAACCTGGAGATTCTTTCCTGATGAATGAAGATCTCACCTCTCCTGCTTCTTCTTCAGCTTGTCAGAGAGCTGAAACACAAATAGACCGGTCAGCCTGAGGAGGTCATGGGGATGGTTGGTGGGTTGTTACAGCTGTTTACCTTCATCATCTCTTCTTGGAGTTTGGAGACTTCAGCCTGTTTGGACGCCTGGGGGGGAATGAGAGCAGTTCAGACCATCAGCACCTCAGGTGGTTGGAGGTTTTGTACCAGCGTACCTGGTGTTCAAGATTCTTCATCACATCTACAATAGCTGCAATCTGGAATAAACTCGCATTTATTGAAACAACGTTTTTGTGCTTGTGTGAGAGAGCATGTGAGAGTGTGCATGTGTGAGTGTACATGTGAGAGAGTGCATGTGTGAGTGTGCATATGACAGTGTGCATGTGTGAGAGTGCATGTGAGAGTGTGCATGTGTGAGAGTGCTTATGTGAGAGTGCATATGAGAGTGTGCATGTGTGAGAGTGTATGTGAGAGTGTGCATGTGTGAGAGTGTGCATGTGAGAGTGCATGTGAGAGTGTGCATGTGTGAGCGTGCATGTGAGAGCGTGCATGTGTGAGTGTGCATGTGAGAGTGCATGTGAGAGAGTGCATGTGAGAATGTGCATGTGTGTGAGCATGTGTGAGCGTGCATGTGAGAGTGTGCATATGAGAGTGTGCATGAGTGAGAGTGCATGTGAGAGTGTGCATGTGTGAGTGTGCATGTGAGAGTGTGCATGTGTGAGAGTACATGTGAGAGTGAGCATATGAGAGTGTGCACTTGTGAGAGTGCATGTGTGAGCGTGCATGTGTGAGAGTGAGCATATGAGAGTGTGCATGTGTGAGAGTGCATGTGAGAGTGAGCATATGAGAGTGTGCATGTGTGAGAGTGCATGTGTGAGCATGCATGTGTGAGAGTGTGCATGTGAGAGTG
>NW_023422028.1:0-1486 GCF_002922805.2 Oryzias melastigma
CATCTGGCTCAAAACCATACAGCTGGATTGCTCACCAATATTGCTTACCATTTTTGTTGCGCTGTTAATGTTAGGTTGGGGTTGTAAAGGGCTGTAAGCTAGTGGGAGAACCAGTGAGGGCGGGGTTGCTCCACGCCATTGACTGTTTATATAGAACTGGACCAAGGCGGAGTGACATCACCCATAGAAAAATATTTTACCTCTAGCTTCAGCAAAATGAAGGGTTTTTTTTTCACAATACGGACGTCACCATGTTGGAGCCAGACGACAGTGATTGGTCCAGGTCAGACTGAATCAATGTTTCTATGGCAACTTGTGTCGCCAATCATGAGTAAGCTTCAGTCCACGCCCCTTCTACTGAAAGTGGGCTCAGGAGAATCTCTCAATTAAACCTTAAAGGTGGGAGACACGAACATCACATACTTTTACTGTGGTATCTGATTGGTCAGTTTATAACTTGAATTACTTGCAATAAAGAAAAAAAAAAGGATTATCATGAAGCTTTAAAAAAAAAAGTGGTTATTCTGACAAATATATGGCTGAGTCTATGAGATTTCGGCTTCTTGGAGCCAACAGATACTTCCTGTTAGGAGCATGTGGGGAGGAGGGTCACTCTGTCCAGTTTTCTATATACAGTCCACACCAACAGTCCCATCCAAAATTCAAGAGGTGAATTTCTAACAAACTCCTGCCCCTCTAGAGAAATCGTGTCCTGGAAATTAATATTGTTTTAATTTTTAATTTTGGCTAAACACTTTTAAAAGGTGATCGGAGTAAGTCTGTAAAAAACAAACAAAACAAAAAAAAACAATATTTAGACTTGCTATCCTTTTTCTACTTTTAGGCATTTTTCACACAATTTGACACAAATTAATTTCACAGTTTTATTTTCTACAGTCTCTAAATCTATAGTGACCAAAGCAACAACTTCCTCCTGTTGTCTTTTACTAAATCCACAGTAATAAATAAATAAATAAATATCCAAAGGCCTGGGGCGGTACAGCCTCTACAGCAGCTCTAATGTCATTGGAGTGATCCTATGAACTTACAGAAAATGAGGTTGGGTAACCATTGCAAGAAGGTCACAGAATGAATCTATATCTGACATACCTCAGAAAAGAGCACTTATCTGTACTTGGATGTAAGTGTTGAAAGACAAGAGCTTCTACTAAATACCTCAAATACGAAGAGAATTAAGGCGATAACACGTTCAGATCTTTCACTTCTTGCTGTTATATGTAGAGGAGATGTCACATGAGGTTCATACTTGCACAAGAACATCTGGTTGGTACAAAACCTCTACTTTTATTATTTTTGTAAACATTTGTAACTAATAATAAAGAAACTACATGATTTTTATTCAGTAACCAGTTTCCTCCTCAAATATTCATTCAAACGTGCATATGACTAATCTTTCAAACTGAAAGAGAACAGAAAGACAAAAAAATAGCTTCATTTCTGTCATCTGTGGAGGTTTTTATCAGAT
>NW_023422029.1:0-1485 GCF_002922805.2 Oryzias melastigma
AGCAGCCGCAGTAACACTTTCTTCCTGCTACTACTTCTATCTGCAGTCTGGTTGGCAAATGTAGACAAACTTGTATGTTGTTAACTAGATAGTGACAGAACAGTAACCTGACATTAACATGTTGGTATATGTTGGTAACATGTTGGTAGGTGGTTAATAACCTCACATTAACCCTTTGGTTACTTGTTGGTAGTGCTGCCACAAACTATTTTTTTAATAGTCCATAAATCAACGAATAATAAAAAAAGAATAGTCGACTAATTGGGTCTTGCTTAAAGTGAATGTAAAAACTCATCTTAACCATCATTATATTTAAAATAACTACAAATAGACAATTAAGATGATAGTTTATGAAACCTGTAATAAATCCTGCAGATTCTTTCTTTCATTAGTTTCTGGCATTAAATCAAGACTTAAATCCAATAAGATCGGCATCTGAAACAAAAGAACTATTTTTCACTAAAGATAAAGTTTGACTCTGATGAGGTAGAGGTTAGAGGGATGCACAGATGGCATTTAGCTATTCTTGACATTTTTACTTCATTTTTACTCCACTGTTATAGAGGATTACTTTTTTTAAAACTTTTTTGGTCTCTGTTTGCGCTAAAGTTAGCTTAGCTTACCTAGACGATGATCCCTCTTCATCATGATCATATTCAGTCACATCTTTCCTCTTCAGGTGTTCATGCATCACAGTTGTGCTGCCATGGAACACAACATCTGCCTTTCAGATATGCATTAGACACTTTTTTTCTTTTGTTTCCCACTTTCAAGCTCTGTTGGTGTGTTGTTATGGTCCCCAAGTTTTTCTAGAACTTCCTGTGACATCCCACTGACCCGGATTAGCACCACTCTGCATGAGTGTCAAAGACAATGACAGACCGACATTAGAACGCGTATAGCGCAGTTTTGGGATTAAAATTAAAAAAATAGATGACGACTAATCAACTATTAAAGTAGTCATCGACTAATTAACTAATCATGGCATCCCTACTTGTTAGTAGCTTGTTGGTAACTGAAGAGTTACATAATAGTAATCTGTTTGCAGCTTTTTACTTACTGGTAGTAACATTTCTAGTAACCTGGTAGTTACTAGTAACCTCTAGGTTTTTTGTGTTTTGCTTGTTGGCAATCTGTTGTTTATTATAAGTAACATGTATGTTACTTATTTTTAACATGATAGTATAAAGCCTGTTGGTCTGTGAGTACTTATTGGCAACTTGCCAGTAACCTGTTCATTACCTAATGGTAACTTGTTAGTTACTGTTAGTAACCTGTTATTAACCTGTTGGTTAACTTTCTAGTAACCTGCTAGTTACTTTTAATAACATGTTATTAAGCTGTTATTACATTTCTAGTAACCTGGTAGTTACCGGTAATAACTGGTTAGTAACCTGCAAGTAATCGTTTCTTACTGTTAGTAACCTGTTATTAACATGTTAGTAACTTGCTCGTAACCTGCTAGTTACTGTTAATAACCTGTTA
>NW_023422030.1:0-1485 GCF_002922805.2 Oryzias melastigma
AGGAGGTGAGCAGAGCTGCAGGTGACGCTCGCAGGAAACGCCTCGCGGGACTTCCTGTGTGCGATCATGACGGGATACGAGGTCAAGTCGCAGCAGGGGAGAGAGAGACTGTCAGCTGATTTCAAAGTATTAGCCGACTAATGGACTATTAAAATAGTCAACGACTAATTTAAAAGTCGTCATTTTATGTTATATGGAGTCAGAGTGAAGTAAAGATGAAAGTTATAATGAATTCTGCTAGCTTTTTGGACTATGTTGGAATTTATTAGGGTTTTTTTAGGATATTTTGGAGTCAAGCTAATATTTCAGCAACATGCTAGCTATTTTAGCTAATTCTGGCTTTTTTTTGCTTTGTTTCTTAAGCTGTTTTAGAGTTAGGCTAATATTTGCATGCTAGCTGTTTTGGCTAACTGAATTTTTTTCCCCAGTTTTTGGGGCTAATTTGGAGTTTAGCTTATATTCAAGGTTCAAGGTCTTTTATTTGCCATGTATGCAACAACGTATATTGAAGCATATTGGAATTCTTGTGCTGAGCTCTCAGAGTCACTGTTTGGATTAAAGACTGGAGTACAAGATTAAATAGTTTAGAGAATAAAAATATGTACATCAATAGGATGATAAAAATTACAAAGAGTATAAAAAATAGAATGATAAAAGTACAAAAAAGAGCCATTTGAAGAGTCTGAAATATTGCACGTTGACCAGTTCGAGAAGGCACATTTCACATATATTTTTTAGTAAGGTGTTTTTTTTTTTTGGTTACATTTTCAGTTATCGTTTTTTTGCCATCAGTCTGACTGTGGCAGGGAAGAAGCGAGTTCTGTAGGTGATGATGCTGTCCGCTCTTCTGTGTCTCAGATTCCAGCTACATGCTAGCTGTTTTGGCTGATTCGGACTTTTCTTCCCATTTTTTAGGCTGTTTTAGAGTTACGCCGATATTTACATGCTAGTTGTTTTGGCTAACTTATCTTTTTTCCAGTCTTTTAGGCCATTTTGGCATTTAGCTAATATTTTAGCTAGCTATTAACTTCAGTGTTTTTAGCTATCAAATTCTGCATCTTCATCAGCCAAATTCAGCTTACAGCATTCACACTAGCATTATCACAGGTAATCCTATATATCTAGATTTTAGTTAGTTTAAAGCTAATGATGCTTAAGATGTTTGCTTTACATCCAGTTTGTGAATGACCCGATTAGTCGACTAATCTAAGAAAATAATCAGTGATTAGTCGACTATTAACAATCAATTGTGGCAGCACTATTTTAAAGTGTTTCCATTCGTTCCTTTTTTCTGGACTCAGACTCTTATAATGTTTATAAAATCACTAGCATTTGTTTCCCACTCGTGCTTCATGTTTTATCTACTCTTTATGTTGTTTTAATGATTGAGTTTGAATTCTGCTCCTTCATCTTTTTAGTAAACATTAAAAATTAATTTTTTTTTACTTTTCCTTCCAGCTGTTTCAGATGTTTTTACTCCAAAAA
>NW_023422031.1:0-1484 GCF_002922805.2 Oryzias melastigma
CCGGGAAGAATCATATTTTTTGACAGTGAAAGTGAAACCTAAATAAATAAAATATGACTAGGATAAAAACTGGTGTTTTCTAACTATAATGATATGACTCTATTGTGCGTACAGCTTTCTTAGTAGTTTCCTTGTGTCACTGGAAAGCTGGTTGCTGCATGTTACACAGACTTGTTGTGTTAAAACAACTGCCTCAATTGTTCATGGTTTAAGTAGTTCTCCTGATATTATCTGTAATTCAGATACAGAAATAAATGGAAATGATGTCAGTTGTGTGTTTTTGGCTGTGTGGCTTCGTACCAGCTAACCCATTAATGAACTGCTGCTAGTCTAGGGCTTGGTGGTTAGGGACCACAGTATAATAGGCTAGAGTCAAAAGCTGTTGATCAGACTTGTTCAATCTGAAAATGAACGTTATCCATCCACAGCAGTAACTACATGAAACTGATCACTCCAGACACAGTAATGTTGCAGCACTGCAGAGTCCTGATTCTTTTCAAAGTAGTACAATTCATATATTTATGTAAATTCTGACGTCTGCCAGAGTCCACATCTCACTGAGATCGAGCAACATATCACGGGTAGAGAAAATAGATTAGTCGACTGCTTTAATAAATGGTGCAAAATAAAAAGATGGAAAATCATCAACAACTGGCTTCTTGTGAATCCACTGGTTCAGAAAAGTTATGTATGATGTGATATAAGAATGCATATTTGGTAGGGCAAAGTGGGAAATGAGTGAAGTGTGAACTAATTTTTTGGTTGAACTTTTTCTCTGTCAGACATTGGACGGTGACTCAACCTTTTTATTTCTGACTGGTGCCACTTGTGGTGACTGTTAGTGGCTCCCCAGCCAAAGACCTGCTTTATCAAGCAGCCAATTTAACAAGACAGCTCCTTTTATGCTACTTGGCTATTCTAGTTGTAATAGATTTCCTCAGTGAGCGCCTCTCTTTCTCCAGGTCTCACACTTTTCTGTCTGTGCTGCTCGGCTCCGCGGCGGAGCAAATCTTCCGGCACTGACTTTGATTCTGTTAACTGATCCGTTGCTAGTTTATGTCCACTGCTGCCTAGAATTTGGCTTCACTTTGGTTTTCTGTGGCTGACACCTTGATGTAAACTGAAATGGCTGACATACAGTCTCTATGCTGTCAATCCATCAACTCTTATCACTACATTACTCCTCTCCACATTGTCTCCAATTCTCTTTGTGTTTTCAGAGTTATAGCAAATAAACTAAATGGATGATATTTTGTCTATAGTCTTAAATAAAAAAAAAATACCAGTAAGTTTAAGACAGTAAGAACAAACACGGTCGGACTAAACCAGGAGCTATCCGTAATTAATTTGAAAATTTTTGAAAAGGTCGCTCTCTGTGAATTCTTTAACCCAGGGATGTCCAAGTCCAGGGCTGGAGGGCTGGGGTCCTACATGCTGGATTATTATGGAAAACTAGCAAGAGGATGACCCTCAAGAATTTTTAA
>NW_023422032.1:0-633 GCF_002922805.2 Oryzias melastigma
GAAAACATTTTTTACAAAACATTCTTTTAAGGTAGATTTTTTTTTACACAAGGACACATTGGAATTAGAATTCTGTGCTATTTTTTAAAAGAAATTCACAAATTTAAATTATTTTAATAATGTGTGGACATTATTACTAATTATTTTGAAGGGAATTCAATTTTTTACAAGTGTATACATATTGCAAAATACCTTACTTATGTGCTTTTTTGGTCAGTTGTGTAACAGAAAAAACAGAAATAACAACATTAGTAAAAAAAAAAATAAAACAAATATATATTTTCCATATCCGTTCAGTAAAAAAGATATAGTCTGTTAGAATCACATTATATTGTTGATCAGATGGATGCAGTTTCCATTTGGGTCCAGAAAATAATGAACCATCAATCAACCATTTAATTAATCAAAAACAACATTAATAGCATTTAGTTTCGTTCTAAAACATTTGGACATTAAGATTTAAAATCTCTGGACAATAAACAACAAATACACAACGATTGTTAAACAATTAGAACAGAGTTACAATGCAGATTCAAGTTCATATAAATTAACTAATTACAACGTGCATTTTAAAGAAGCAGACTCTTTTTTTAAAATGTGAAATAACTAATTAAGTTATTCAAACTTATGTGT
>NW_023422032.1:775-1484 GCF_002922805.2 Oryzias melastigma
TCAGTCACAAGCATGAAAAACAAGAGCGACTGAAGCTTCATGCGGAGCCAAACAGATATTCAGCAAATGTTCCTAGAAAGAACAGAACCTGAACTATGACTGCATCCTTTCAGGAGCTGCTGCAGTCCCAGAGCTCCACACCGTCTGTACCTGCATGTCATTCATCATTTTAGAGTGAAGAAAGCACTTTGCAAACACGGTTAGGCCTTCGCAAACGGATATTTGTCTCTGAATTAGCCTGAATCTCAGGATTATTTTCATTAGTGACGAATCTGCTGACTGTTTTCCCATTTGATCCATTAATCGTTAAAGCCAAAAAAAGAATCTAACGCAGGTTGACACGACTGAACAGCTAAGACGAGCTTAAAGGGGATTGTGATAGAAATCAGATGAGGTTGTATGTTAGTTCGATCTGCTTTAAAGAGTTTCTCCAATGCGCGTTTATCTAAAAACAGATTTGAAAAAAGTCATGGCCATCTGATTTATTTCTTAGCCTCCTCGTTAAAAAAAAATCAAAGATATGAAAAATGTAAAAGAGGCTGTGCAGCTCAGCCGTGAAATCCTCAGTTTCCTTTAAGGAAAACTGATGGAAACCTTTCCTGATCTTTGACTGAATGCACTCCCGTTAGAAATGGAGTCCCTTAGCAAATCTGAAGAGTGGGCAGAGCACCGACGGCTAGAAAGACGGTGGAATCCGGCCGGAGCGCTT
>NW_023422033.1:0-1484 GCF_002922805.2 Oryzias melastigma
ATAAAGTAGTCAAGTGACCAAAAAAAAAAAAGCCAACAATGCTAATTTCAAGACATTTTCTTCTTCTGAACACGTATAAATCCTTACTTTGTAATTTTATTAATAATTTATTGTACATAAGCTATTCTGCCATTCTTGTTTGTGTTAAAGTTTCATGAAAACCCTGTAATTAATTTTCCATTTAAAATAATGTCTCCCATCATCAATCAGAATCATGATCCATCACTCATTGATTCTGTGAAAATCCTGAAATTATCTCATGATTTTTATAATTCCTGCTCCTCTTTCGTTTAATCTGAACCGAGTTAATCCACCCTCTCTTGTCTCAGTGGCATCATTAGCCTCTGGAATATGTTATTGTGCACCGTAAGGCTTTTAAGCCCATAAATGGCCATGAATATTTAACCACGGCGCTGCTGTGTGATCAACGGCACTCCAGACAGCTGTAAGACACCACCAGATCTGTCACCTGCATGACCTCACTTGTTTCATAGGCAAATATTGGTGCTTATTGCTGTTATTTACTAGTAGACTCCCAGTGCATGCATTAGGGATTGAAGACTTTGATTGTGCAAGGGTTTAGTGAACACTCTCAATCTTTTCTGTTGAAGTTCAGGAAGGAATACAAAAATAATGTTTTTCACAATTTTTTATTTTAAAAAAGGTAAAGAAATAATTTTCATTTCACAAAAATATAATGTTTATACCGAGCACAAACTACAAATATTAGTTTCTTCTCTATGATCGATTTTCAAATGGTTGGCACTTCAATAAAACAAACTCCATCCAAACCTCACTGACAATTTTGGGTCCCTGATTGGTCAAAGTTGAACCAGATTTAACTTTTAACACATTCATTGGACGTAGAGATGTATGTCCAAAAACGGTCGTAGAAACTTGTGTAAACACGAGAATTTTGAACGTTGATGCCTGAAATATGCATATATGTGCATTTACATAGACTTTTGATTGCAAGTGGTACTTGAACACACATTACTGACTGCAGTGTAAACGTAGCTTAAGAGTCAAACATTAAAGGATTCTGGTCCCACAGTCTGGAAAAAGAGACAAAAGTTTGCTGAGGATCCAAATTTTGTGTAAATATCAGTTTTCTTTAAACTTACAGGACTGTAACACCCAACAATGAAGAAGAACCCACAGTCACACCAACCTGGGTTTCTGTTTCAGCAGAAGCTCATCCTCTCCAAAACATGCCTGCACTAATTTATACAACTTTTTCTGATACATCAAAATAAGGAAAACGTCAAACCCTTAAATATAATAAATATGCTTAGTTAGCCCCGTATCCCTGGTGGTGAATGGGTCATCAACAAGTCTCCACCTTCATCTTCTATTCTGAGAGCTCTTCCTCCAGTTGTGACTATTCTGTTTGACATCAACACCGAGTCCCTTCTCTATGTGTTCGCTGATCTTCCTCAGAGTGAGGCAGATCAAACCCTAATTTCTCCTTCTTATCACTCAGT
>NW_023422034.1:0-1484 GCF_002922805.2 Oryzias melastigma
CGTGACGAATAGAAGTTACACACACTTAAGATGTACGAGTGATGCTGTTATAACGCTGTCCTTAAACTGTGTTCACACCAAGCAGAATTTGTGTTCCAGAGCCGGCCAGTTTCATTGCCAAGACAATGGTTTAGACACAATCTGAGGTCCTGAGGCGGGATTTGAGCAGTGCGTTTGAGCAATGCTGGTAAAAAATCAGAACTTTGGCGACACGTCGTGTCAACCAATCAGGAACTCAGCTTTGGGCATGTGACATGTTCAGTGACTCAATTAGTGGCTGGAGTCCAAATCCAACATGGAGTACTGAAACCATCATTCTCGTCCTAAACTTTTATCCATTTTCTTAACCCACTGTATTTCTTTTTGGGCCGTGGGGTTACCGGTGACTGCCCTGGCTACTGGATACACCCTGGACAGGTTGCCAGCCTCTCCCAGGGCCCAATGGGCTGGAGGAATCACACACGCTGGTGGGCAGACAGGGAGCAGCTGTGGCATGGGGAGGCAGCCTGCTCTGGCCTCCTGAACTTTAGGATATTTTTCTGATTTAAATTGAAACATTAATATAAAAAAAGATCATCTAGTTATATTTTTTTGTTTTTCTTCAGAGAGTCTCAATTTGACCATTTTTTACCGACAAACAGCCGTACCCGCCAGTAAAGACAGTCAGGACTAAGGCTTTAACTATGTCAGCACAGCCAGATCTTTGATGGGATAAGATGCATCATATGTGTTTCACAGACCAAACTAAACCACTAAAGATGTTTACAAGTTAATGAAAACTTTGAAGAAACTATAGAAAAGTCTTGTACTGAGATGCTATGTTTGTGCCAAACTAGGTTAAAAACTATTAGAAATGGAATTTATTTCCACTTTTGAAGCCTGTATTCCACATTTATCCCAATTGTCCCAAAAGTAATGGGGATCTGAGCCACGTTTCCTGTTCTCACATTCATTAAAGAACAAAGTTTTCTCTTTTTATCAGATTCCATTGAAGGTTTGGGGGGTTGGCGTCTTCTCTAGTTAACTTCAACCACCATCTGTTTGGCCGACGACCGCTCTACTTCCTGGCCTGTTGAGATTTAAGCTGGAAGTCTTTGTTCCATGAAAAAGACAGATGACACTTCACAGAGTGGGAACACGCAGATAGCCCGGCTAACGTCTGCTAATGTGTCTCTGAGAGATTCGGCATTGACGGTCCGAATGCAGAAGGAAGTCCGACAGATTTCAGAACGGAGCAGAGAGTCAAAAACACAGTGAGGGGTTTCACATTAGACGGGACTGATAGCGAAAGACATAAAACCCTTTGTTTCTTTGTGTTTGTGGATTTGCAGAGAAGCAGCCGACTCTGCAGCATGCTGGTTCCCCTTGTGAAAGACACTCTAAATCACATACGTCAAAGTCAAGGCCCGGGGGCCGGATAGAATTACCTAGAGGCTAGAGCAGGGGTGGCCAACCCTGGTCCTCAAGAGCCTCAACCCTGCCTG
>NW_023422035.1:0-1484 GCF_002922805.2 Oryzias melastigma
AGTGATGGTGAATACTGCAATGGTCATGGAAGGTACATTTCAGAAAATTGAAACTTCACATTTCAGACAGTCCAGAGTTGATGAAGGAACTTACAGCATTTTGTATGCTTCTTCACTACCTCCATCAGTTGCAAGCCAAAAGAAATCTGCACAGTGACCGGTCCCACTGTCATTGACTTCAGAGGCCAAATTAACTCTGTGTCCGACCGGTGTGAGTACTCTCTGCTGCACGATCAGTCTACTGGATTCTCTCTGAAGGCCAACTTCCTGGAACGGCGTCGCAGAGATGTGAGCTTTGTGGACAGTCTCACTCTGGACTTCAGTGACAGTGATGACATTCAGCTGCTGCAAGGACACAGAGTCACGGTAAGCTGGATAAAAACCTCCAGTCTTCTGCTTTGAAGAGTTTTACTGACTGTTTCCTCCTTCAATTTGTCCCACAGGTAGCAGGATCACCTGTGACCCTCACCAGTTCAGTCCAGACGTTTGGTGGTGTTGATCTCTCCAAGGACCAGAAAGGAGTCAATGCCAGTATTTCACTCCAAGGCTCATCTTTCTCTGTGCTATTTGATGGAACCACAGTTCAGATTTTTATAAATGGTACAAAACTTGCAGACTTTACCTGAAGCATACAGACTGACCATTTTTCAAAACAGACACTCAGGTAATTTTTTTCTCAACATTTTCAGTCCTTGTAGGAGAATCTTATTCGGGTCTGTGTGAAAACTCCAGCAGTTTCTCATCTTCAAGGCTCTCCAGTAACGACAGGTAACATATGATCACATAAAAATCTCAATGTTTGCTGCTGTTGAATGAAAGGGAAAGATTAGAAGAAGTCTGAGCAGAAAAACAGTCGTAACTGTGTTGTTTGTCACCTACAGCTGTCAAGATAAGCATGAAGACCCTGCTGGCAATCCTCCAAATGGCACTACTGTGAATGAACAGTGAGCAGATTCCTGCATTCATGTTAAATTCCTTCTTTAAAAGGAATTTTTGATCTGTTGGAAAAGCATTCCTAGTGGTCTTTTAATTAGGATTTTACTATTTTCAGACAAAAAAACTGTTTTTTTTCCCAGTACATATTTATTGCAGTTGTTCATTAGAAATGCTCTTATTTGTTATTATTCTGTTGCCTACATGTTCTTCTGCTAGCTTACAGCTCCTCACAACCCCAGCCTAACATCACCGGTGCAACCAAAATGCAGAGAAATATTGTAGCAGTTCAGCCATACAGTTTGAGCCAGAAAATCTAAGTGACAACTAGAAGCTTTTTCAAATGCCTGTTTTTGTTTCAACAAATAAACCTTAGAAACTCAGTTTTTAGCTTATTTTCTTTACATGGAGTTCTTTACAGAACTTTACATTTTAATGTAAGTAAAGACATGTCTTCCATCATGAGAGAAATGGAACAATAAGATGTTGAAAACACCATGAACAACATTTCTTTAGAGTGGGTCATCAAGTGAATCAGTGATAAAGTATAA
>NW_023422036.1:0-1483 GCF_002922805.2 Oryzias melastigma
TTGCACAAAATTGAGAAAAACAGTTTGACAGATTCTGGTGGTAGTTAAGGTCAACTGCTGTCAGAAGGGAGTCATTTCTTTCTATTATTGCCTTGTGAAGGCTAACTTCTGAGATTTGATTAAAACATACAGGCTATTCAAAAATTTTGATTTATTTGACCTAAATTTATTTAATGGATTTTGAACTGAGCCAAGTGAATATTTGCTTTGATTTGTTATTTTTTCTTAGTTTCGTATAGAACCTAAATGTGTTTAAAACTCTGAGTTTGAGCTGCGCAGTGGCGTAGTAGTTATTCCAGTCCAGCATTCCTGTCTAACTTGGTCTTTTCTGTTTGGAATTGACATGTCCTTCTTGTGTATGTGGGAGTATTCTCTGGCTTCCTCCCACAGTCCAAAGACATACATGCTCATAAGTTAATTGAAAACTCTAAATTGTCCCTTGAGCTGTAGACACCAGGTTTCAAGAAGGGCAGGTTTTATTTTAGCAAATGGTGACAAGTCTGTTGCTACCCAATAAAAGCGTTTGGTGTGAAATGTCAAAAGGACTCATATCTTATAATCTCGCTCCAGGCAATTTATTTCAAAGCTCTATTCTGATATATGAAAGAATTGGTGTCATGTAGTTCCGTCCGGGCACAAACCACTATCGGTGTATGCAAAAATCGATTTGGTGATATATCGCAATACTTTATTTGGCGATACTTGTTTCGATTTAAAATGCTGACAAGATGATATTTCATTAATTATTTGTAAGTGTCCTCCAGCGTCTTACTTTTGTTGGCAGCACAGCACACTTTGAGAAGCTCTACACTGCACCACAACCACAAGATCTCGTCAGAACCAGCTCGAGTTAAATATTGAGTCTCTTTAGACTGTAGGCTTCTGTGACTCTGAATAGGAATTAGAAGTTATAGAAAATAAATGAATGAACTTTAACACCTCAGAAGCACTTCAACCTTTTTATGAGCAGTGAATTCCAAACAAATACTGTTTTCTTACATACTGAAAATCCAAAGAAAAGTGATCCACACGTCCTTAAGTCTGTTCAGATTAAATTTAGAAAATTATTGAAGATATTTTACATGCATACCACTGTGGAGATGTACTGTATCCTAGTTTGTGCTAAATCAATACTTATTTAGGTTATAGGATGTGTATATGCTTTTACTAAGTTTCATTTTGAAATGATTAATTCTTAGATTAGACTTTGTACTTTAGTCTTTTTACAGGCTCACTCAAAGGCTGTTTGACAAAATAATGAAAAAAATCTTGTCATATTTTTGAATTCCTCTCCATAATGGTAGTAAAAAAACAATGTTTTCTTCTTTTTTTATCATTTTAAAAGCAAATGTCAAAATAGTTGTATAAACATTTGTGAAAGCGATTTTTCTTAAGACATTTTCTTTAGTCCTTAGACCATTTTTTCAACAAAAAAATCGTGCTTTCTTGACTTTTCCAAAAAACATTTTTCACAAACCTGTTC
>NW_023422037.1:0-1483 GCF_002922805.2 Oryzias melastigma
CTTGAGTTGACGTAAAAATGCAAAAGGAGGGATATAATAGGCAAAGAAGGCGATGAAAAGTAATAAGGAGAAAACAAACAGACTTAACATCCAAACCTGTGGTGTTTTGCTACAAACAAATACTTGTTTTTTTGGTGTTTGTAGGGTTTTATGTAATTTATTTATATCATTTCTATAATTGTTTTAACATTTAAGCTGTTTTTTTAATCTATTTGTTTTACTTTTAATGTATGGCGCCCTGTTTCACCGAGGTCATTTTAACCCTTGTAACCCTTTAGGCTTTTCTTTCACAGCTCTCTTAGGATATATAAAATAGGATATATTTTTGTCATATTGGCGACTAATTCCGGCCGGGTACACACCTTAAAAATTAACTGTTCCTTCATGATCAATTTTTAATCTGTTGGCACTCTCGTGAATTAATAGGAACGCCATCTCTATGTCAGATCCGATCCCCTGATTGGTCAAAGTTACACTGGTTTGCACGTTTAATGGTGGCTGGTTTTGTATGTAAAAACCGGAAATAGTAAAATAGTATAGCTACAGGTGAATGCAAGAGTTTGAAATGCTCTTTTTTGAAAGTTTATGTGGACTTTTCATTGGAAATGGTCGCTTGAACATAGATTGCTGAGGCGATGTGAACTGTGTGACAAACACAACACACTACACATTAGCCATGTTAGCGTATTAACGATAACGCCCAACCCGGGTTGCTTATTTAAAAAAACAGAAATGACATATTTAACAAAGCGCAGTGTTCCTCTCAAAATCGCTGATACATCAGTAAGGACAACCAGAATTAGTCTGAATAAAAGACGCTCTGGATAATAAGGTAAATTGTTATTTTCTCTATAAAATTAGGCTTTTAAGGTCACCTTATCGTGCAGAAAATAGGCTAATCTATTTCAAATAAAATATTTATAATTAAAATAGTTTGAAAAATTAAACATTTTCACATTAATAACTAGAAGAAAAGCTGTTATTTAAAAAATGTACAAAAATAGCTTTGAAAGAATCAATCATGAATTTGATGAGTGAATTTCTATTTGTTAAATCAAATCTTTAAACCAGAAGTATAGTTTAAACAAATGAGAACTTTAATCCAGTGTGATCTATAATAAAATAAACGTTATAAGATGCTATGAATATAAAAACTAGCCAAGGGTATAAAAAAAGTCTTTAAACAAGGTTGCAGGTTTCTCATTTTTATTGCGAAATAACATAATTTGATTTGTTTAGTGGTTATTTTGTGCACTAAACTTGTTCTTGTTTCTTTTATATTAAACAAGCTTCAACTCGAAAGTCATAAGTTTAGCACGTGGCATGCTAAAATACATTCTGAGAATACGTCCTCTTTGTATTGTTCTTCTCTCTTTTTCCAGAATTTGCATAAATATATTCAATTAGTTTTAAAGATTAAGATCTTAAGATTTTCTTCAGAGCAGCCAAAGCTGTCAAGATGTTTTAGAGTCTTCCCTCGTTC
>NW_023422038.1:0-1483 GCF_002922805.2 Oryzias melastigma
TTCCCCTCGTGCTGGACGGCCCATAAATTGTTGAGACGTGTACCCCGTCACCCTAAGAACTCTGGCCGAGGCAAAGGAACTATTAAAGGAGGATCAGATTAATCAGTTTATCAATCGATCAATAATGTCGAGGGACGACCATCACGCTGCAGCATCACTGTTCTGTTCCCTCAGGCATTATTACAAACCAAAGCCTGCATATAAAGACAAACTTAAGACTCGTATTCCTAAAGAACGCTCTTTACACATATATATTTCTGATCTGTTTCTGAATATTAGAACGTTCTGCTTTTAATATTCATGACCTTCTCGCCACAGAAACCGATCTTTCTATTAATTCACGGTTTACTAATGTTAGCATTAAACCATTTTTCCTGGTATTGGTGTTTCTCATGGATGTAAAACTTATTTTAACACAGTTTCTAATGCTTTATATTAAAGGTTAAATATAAGCACCTGAAGTCTGGCTGCAGTTCTTCTGCTTATCCATTTTCCTGAGTCTCATTTCCATGTTAATCTATGAAATATTCTATAACACTATGAATCATGAAATAGATTATTTTTCTTGAATTCAGTTTTTTTGTTTATGCAAACAGAAAAGTCATCACAGCTTCTGTTAAACTGCTGTTTTGTATGGTCATGGTAGGGTCATGGTAAGGTCATTTTAAGGTCATGGTAAGATTATTGTAAGGTCATTGTAAGGATATGTTAAGGTCATGGTAAGGTCATTATAAGGTCATGGTAAGATTATTGTAAGGTCATGTTAAGGTCATTGTAAGGCCATTGTAAGGTCATTGTAATGCCATGGTTGGGTCATTGTATGGCCATGGTAGGGTCATTGTAAGGTCATTATAAGATCATTTTAAGACCATTGTAAGGTCATGTTAAGGTCATGGTAAGGTCATGTTAAGGTCATTGTAAGGCCATGGTAGGGTCATTGTAAGGTCATTGTAAGGCCATGGTTGGGTCATTATAAGGTCATTATAAGGTCATGGTAGGGTCATGATAAGGTCATTGTAAGGCCATGGTTGGGTCATTGTGTGGTCATTGTAAGGTCATGGTAAAGTCATGGTAAGGCCATGGTAAGGTCATGGTAAGGTCATGGTAAGGTCATGGTAAGGTCATGTTAAGGTCATGGTAAGGTCATGATAAGGTCATTGTAAGGCCATGGTTGGGTCATTGTATGGTCATTGTAAGGTCATTGTAAGGCCATGGTTGGGTCATTGTGTGGTCATTGTAGGGTCATTATAAGGTCATTATAAGGTCATTGTAAAGTCATGGTAAGGTCATGGTAAGGTGATTGTAAGGTCATGGTAGGGTCATTGTAAGGTTATTGTAAGGCCATGGTAGGGTCATTGTAAGGTCATGGTAAGGTCATTATAAGGTCATGTTAAGGTCATGGTAAGGTCATGTTAAGGTCATTGTAAGGCCATGGTTGGGTCATTGTAAGGTCATTGTAAGGTCATTGTCCCACTCAGATACA
>NW_023422039.1:0-1483 GCF_002922805.2 Oryzias melastigma
GAAGATAAATGTTAAGGTTTACTGCACGACAAGTAAAAGCACTGAACAATTTATGCCTTGTGTTTAAAAACAATGCTGAAAAAGAAGTCTGACAGCAGTATTTTGTGACAGATCAGGTTCCAAACCACAACAAACAAAACAGGCAGAAGACATCATTACAACTATTAAGCATGGAGGCGATTCCATTATGATGAGGGCTTGTCAATCGATAACTTGTTTTTGGAAAATACTAATTGCAGTTTTTGTCTGACCAATATCTAACCGTAACAGCACCAGGAAACATGGCCAAAAACCTCACTTCTATGGTTAAGCACGGTGGCGGTTTCATTATGATGAGGGGTTGAAGTTGTTTTTGGACTATAAAACTGCAAAATCAATTATGACTATCTGTTGAATGAGTAAAAACAAAATATTTATCATCAAGAGTTTTGCACTTTGTTTTAATGCCAATTGTAGATTCTACAAAAAAATTAGATGACCATATGAGGTATTTAAAAAAACAAAAAAATGGTGATAAAAATGAAATACACCAAATAAGTTGTATTGTATTCTCTGAGACTTCGCGGTTTGAATATGACTGGCACTCAAAGTAATGTCTAGTAAATAGGCAAATAGTCGTTTGTTTATTTGTGTTGTGACAGTTTTACAGCATTTAACAGTGTGTCTGAGTCACAAAACCAGGCAGAGTAAAGACGAAAAACGATGTCAAATTCCTAAGTAATTCGACCTAATTGCTATCAATTAGTGGTAGCAGCTGACACTGCTGGCAGAGCGAGGAGTTTTCCCGACGAAAATCCTTTCCCAGAAGGAATGCCAGTCTACAGTCTGCTGGAGATAGGGCACACAAGCTGTTCTGTAAATTCTGTAAATAGTCACTTGAGGAAACCCAAATGATATGGTACCAAAGATATAAAGAAAAATAATAATATTAAATGCATGTATTTAATATTTTTATATTCAACGCTTCAATTTAAATGGTCAAGAAAGTCAAGAGTAGACCTGCTGGTTGGCTGTAAACTGTACATTTAAAAACGTGACGGCATTTGCAAAAAAAAACAAAAACCTCTTTATTCAATTCTTACACCAAATGTAAAAAAAGAAAAAAAAATAAAACCTTCAATTTTTAAAATTATTTCCTTAAAGAATAAACTAATAACTAAGTTGGCTCAATATGGGATCAAATCAAGTTCCAGTGGCCTCAACTGTTATGTTTTGTGTGTTTTTCAAGTCATACAAGGCAATAAAAGATAACCTAAAAATAGGAAAAGATCACTAATCTTAAGAAAGAAAAGAACAAAAAAAGTTGTAAAATGATCTGTGCATGGGGAAAATATTGCTTACTTAACAAGAAATCTCATATGATATTAAGATCTGGAAATTATTACAAGTATTCAAGAAAAGAAAAAATACTTAAAATCGAATGTCATTTACTATTTCTTGGCATATAGTTTGTATTTGTGTTTTTTGTATTTTGAGTTTTTAT
>NW_023422040.1:0-1483 GCF_002922805.2 Oryzias melastigma
CAAATGAAAAGTGAAGACGGTATTTGCACGTCATTTTCTAAATTCTGCAGTCATTTCTGAACTTTTTTATTTAAAATCACTTTCACTCTCCTTGTTATCCAGGGTTGGTTATTTGAATAACAATGGACTGTTCTTCAAAGTTACAGTTCGTTAAAGATTTTGTGTTTAAGCGTCACCGGTGACGCCTCAGGTGTTAAAGGGTCAATCACTAAGGATGTAAAGATTTTCCGTGAATCAGTATGAAAAATGTTTCAAACTCGTCAACATCATATTCATCGCAGCAGAAAATTAAAAAATCGGTTTGTCTCGGCCTAAATTTAGGAAAATGCAGAGTAGATGACATTTCTTCATGCAGGCTCGCCGTGTGTCTGTGCATCATGGACCGGCTGCAGGTTCCTCCTGGGAAATTTCTGCAGCTCCTTTGGATTTAAAAGTTTCACGTAAGTCAGTCCCTCCAGAATTTCGTAATGTTGTGATCGCAACTATTACCTGGAAAAGTCCTCTTAGTTTGGGTTTTAGATGTCATCATCAGTGAGGTGAATGCAGCATCAGCGGTGAAGTGAAGGTGACTTCCTCTCTGTCAGAAGCAGAGCTTCAGAAAGTGAAAGGAAGACAGCAGCAAGTGCAGGAAACTTTGAGTCTGTGTCTGTGCTTGCTCTTTTTCTCTAACTTTCAGTGCATACATAAGCCTCAAACTCACCCACACCCACCCAGGCACAAACAGGTATTCACGCACAGGATGAACACACACGCAGCCTCCCCCAGCTCCACTCTGCTCATGTGTGAAATGAGCAAGGGTCTTATCTCTCGGAAACACACCACTGAGCCAGAGGAGACGGGGAGAGAGGGAGACGCACAGCAGGAGAGAGGAGGAAAAGAAGGAGGCGGAGGAGAGGAGAGGGTGTTGGAGAGCTGTCACATGGTTTGCATGCTGATGAATGTGAACTTGGGAATTTGCTGCAGACTCTGGAGGCCTCCGAAAAGCCATAATCAACCTCTGCACACCTCTTTATTAGCAGACAGACAGGAATGTCCTCTGTATTGAAATGAGGCATCAGCCTGCTGCACATAGTCAGCAACCACACTTCTGTTCCAAATTCATGTGGTTTGTTTTTCCTACAACTTTTCATCATATTCATTTTTTCACACCGAATCTTTATTTGGAGTGAACCAGGAAATGGAAATCCAAAACTCCTGCAGCCATCTGTCCAATAATGCAGCTACTTTGAATTAGTTTCCATATAACTTCTGTTTGGGGTTCCTGAACTGTTCAGAAAGGAGTCTGACCCACAGGCCTTCTGGCTGCTTAAACTTCCAAATATTTCTGACTGATCTAGATGAGAGCTGAAGTTTAGTGGAGAACTTACATATAAAATAAAGATGAAATTACACCAGAATTAATTCGAAGTTTTGAAGTTTGTTTAAAGCCCCCCCTCCAGTGAAAATGATGTTTTTAGAGTTTTTAACATGTCTGTGTGTCATT
>NW_023422041.1:0-1127 GCF_002922805.2 Oryzias melastigma
TCATGGATTTGCAACGTGACATGGCCTACTTTTACATGCAGATCAATGACTCCGAAAGAAAATCTAGTCTAGACAAATTCAAATCAGTTTGGGTCACTTAAAGATCACTCAATAATTTACTTTTACATGCCTAAAACAAGCACTATATTTAAATTCCACTTGTTTTAAGATCTAAAATTGTTTTTTCTCATTTAATAATGTGCAAGTAAAAGAATAGATTAAAAAAATGTTTATACAAAAAAATCTTTAACATACTGTAACTTTTCAACCGTTAACACAATCAACGTAATTCCAGCAGATCCTGAAGGAGAAAAGCGGAAATCAAAGAACATAAGAACTGGAGCCCCAGTGTTAAAGGGTTAAACTATAAATTAAAAAAAAAGTTCAGTTTATAATAACTATTGTTATTATAATTAAAATACTTGAAATCACACTGATTGGCAGGCAACTTCTCTATCCAAAAATGGAATTTACTCATGCAAAAAAAAAAAAAAACTTTTTGAGAAGTTGACACTTGGAACAAAGCTTCAGTTTGCATGTCAAACTGACCCCAAACAACGTGACATAACAGAGTTGATGCTTAACTCTGACATGATCACTAATTCTAAAAAAATGTGAAACATTTCAGCAAACGCATGACTCCTTATCAGCTTTGACAGAGGCCAATTGACGTTTTCATTGAATCTTCTTAACTCAATAAGTAACAGCTTCTCTGTCTCACGTACTTACAGCAGAATATGATTTTTTTTTAAAAATCAATTGAGTTAGTTCTTAAAGTAGCTTCACTGCTAATGCAACAGGTCCAGTAAGACACATGGACACAAATGCAATAACTTTAATGGTTTGCAGCTCAAACTATACAACAAATATCTGCAGAATGTTATAGTTTGACGTAATTGAAAATGTGTAAATCCTTAGGGCAATAATGCATGTCAACATTGTTAATCAAAACAAAAAATGTTGGGGAAAGTCGAACAAGAACTGTTGAAAGAAACCCTGTTCACGACTTTGTTTCTAACTAGAAGTGCAGAGCAAGTTGCAACAAGAAGACATGATTCACACATGATTCCAGCCCTCCTTCAGCATGCTTTAACTCTCTGAGTACACCTCAGTGCCTCAACATAACA
>NW_023422041.1:1248-1483 GCF_002922805.2 Oryzias melastigma
AAAGCTTAGAAATAACACAGATAATTTACATTATAATGTATTTTAACTTCATTTTCATCCTGAGAATCACAATCAATTCTCCAACTCCTTTATTTCCTTAAATATTAACCATAAACTGGAGATCTAACTCATAAATTGCGACTAGATTATGACAACTACAGGAGGCTGCACTTTCATTTCACCCCAGGTTATTACTGGTGTCAAGCCAGCACGCTCTCGCTAAACTGCTGTCAAG
>NW_023422042.1:0-1483 GCF_002922805.2 Oryzias melastigma
ATGCTGTTAAATTTAAAGACCTTCAAGTGTCTAAAAGTTGAAGTACTTAAACATTAAGTGTATAAAAGTATGTTGGTTGGGAAAAGGAGGTTGTTTTGTTGGGTTATTTCACTCAATTAAACACTTAAAAGTAATCAAATCAGAATTTTAAATGTCATACCTTTTCCTGGAGGATGTAAAGGGAAGTCACTGTTTTTATCCCATTGTGATGAGGTATTTTTGGGTGCCCCTTATCTGTGCCATAGTACAATAAATGAAACAATTTTTATATTGTTTTTCTTTTATTAGACATTAGTGCTGCTACAAATAATATTTGACAAATCACCAAATATTTTTTCTAATTAGTCAACTAATCGGGTCATGTGCAAACTATCATTAGCCTAAAACTACCTACAAATTAGATATATAGCATTACCTGCGATAATGCTAGTGTGAATGCTGTAAGCTGAATTTGGCCGCTGAAGATGCTGAAATTGATAGCAGAAATCACTGAGGCTAATAGCTGAAATCGCTGAAGCTAATAGCTGAAAACACTGAAGCTGATTGGCAGCTATAATATTAGTTAAATGCTAAATCAGCCTAAAAAACTGAAAAAGCCTATTAGCCAGAACAGCCAGCATGTAGCTCACATAGTAGCTAAACCCCCAAATAGCCTAAAAAACTAAAAAAAATCCTAAATTTGTCAAATAGCTTGCATTCAGCTGAAGTATTGGCTAAACTCCAAATTATCATAAAAAACTGAAAAAATCCTAAATTAGCCAAAATAACTAGCATGCAGCTGAAATATTAGCTAAACTCAATATTAGCCTAAAGAAGCTTAATAAATGCCAAAATAATCCAAAAAACTCACAGAATGCCTTTATAACTTTCAATTTTACTACATTCTGATTCTGTATGATATAAATAACGACTAATTGACTATTAAATTAGTCGTAGACTATTTTAATAGTCGATAAATCGCCAATTAGTCAACTAATCATGGCAGCCCTATTAGACATTCATAATTTTAATTTAAAACAAACGAAAAAGTTATACTTTACCTCGGTGACTTGTTGGTTTCTGATAGGGGAGGTCATAGATTCTTGATTGAGATTTTTTGCGTTGTTGTCTTGGCCTGAAATAGTGAAATGTTTAGTGTCTGATTGTTTTTTCCTCAAGAGAATTTAAATTTTTAGGGAGTTTTACTTTTTGGAAGGAGTCCAGCAGGCACACACCGTCACCAGAGTGATGAGGACGAAGATCCCTCCAGTGGAAAGGATGACGTAAAGGGAGCTTCTCTCTGATGGGACACAAACACCAACAAAGCATGAAATGTATAAACAAACATCTAGAATAATCAAGGCAAAATTCAAGCCAAATTTCAAAATGAAGCAACATTTCATCTACTTTTACCTTGTAAACTTTTTTAACCCGTACCGTTAATTTAAAATCAAATCCGTGCTTGCGGTGTATATATACAGCTGTGTTATATTAATAGTTGTGT
>NW_023422043.1:0-1483 GCF_002922805.2 Oryzias melastigma
TAGAATCCTCGTTATAAGATCAGTAATCTAGATTTTCTGTTCAACTCAACGACTCAAAGTTTGCAAAGTAAACCCCTTCATGGTGTATGTCGCTAATTGAAGACGTACCATTAACTTTCCTCTTGTTTTAGCTTTCTGTTACCATCCACGGTGTTAACAGGATATCTTTAAAATACACTTAAAGCAATAACCTATCATTTAATTTTTTTATCACCTCTTGTTTAACTTGTTAAGCTTCCTCATCCATAGAAATGTTGGTTTTATTGTTCTTCTGTGGGTCTCGGAGCCTTTAAAAAGCAAATAAACCTCTAGATGTTGAGGGGTTTAAAATGATCAACTCCAATAACTTCTATCATGTGATGAGTCGGTTTCAACCCATACAAATTTTCTTCAAAATTACATAAACATAGCAATGAAACTTTAATTCCAACACAGTGAAACACAAACAACCAACAAAACAAACAAATCAAACCATTAGAAATCACTTAAATCTTCCAAATATATTAGAAAGCTAAAACAGAGAAAAGTTTGTGTGTCTGGATAAGCCAGAGTTTGGTTATTTTGTTGTTTATTTGCAAATATATAGGACACATGAGCATCTCCTGTGTTTGTCAATGTGTTCACTGAAATCCACTACTGATTTTAATTTTGGCTCAAATTATTGATTTACAAAGTGGTTTTATATAACTGGGTCAGAACTGACACTAACACCAGAAAGACAGAATTTAAACCAGAGCATTTTAGAAAAAAAAAATGCATTTTGTTAAAATCAAAGTTCCTGACAACACAAAAAGCCTTGATGGAATTAATTAATTTTAAGTTATTGTTTTATGCAATGAAAAACTAAAAGGGGGTTGTGTCAACCCCAACACAAGAGGTTACTGTAAATCCAAACCCAAGTTAACATCATCTAGAACGGCAACAATTGGGGATGACAAGTTAAAATATGCAAATTCACCAACAATGTTCAGATAATCTCCAACTGTCCCAGCATCATTAAGCGACACCACCTCCAGCTACAACAAACAAGCTGCCATCTGGTATTTAAGGATGTAATTTCAAATTTATTTGAAGATAATAAAAAAGAAAAAGTAAAAGTGGTCCATTTCATTGAGACATAATTATCTCCACTCTGGTTGAAAAGAAATGGATTGTTCTGTAGAAGAGACTGAACTGAAAGATTAGAAACTGAAAAGTACATTTTTTAAAAATAGAAACTAGACAAACACAATGGCAGAGAAATCCCTTTTGTTTGCTTTAAAGAGCCCCAAATGTGTCTGGATTAGCAGTGAAGGCTAACACGTTGGTTCTTGAAAAACAATGAATGAGACGACAGACATGATTGTGTGCATCCTTCGTCGGGGTTCCCATGCTTAGAACAATAGAACAGCAAGTGGATCTCTCCCAGTGGATTATGGGATGCTGCTATCACTGGTCAACTGTCATGGTCCTCCTGCGCTCCTCCTCCACCTCCTAATTGGAC
>NW_023422044.1:0-1001 GCF_002922805.2 Oryzias melastigma
GGAAAAATGCCACAAGAACACATTAAAATACCATTTTAATCAGGAAAAAACTAGTTAAAAACATTTGTATAACACTGAGTTTTGGCCTTTATATGTTTATGTTTATGGAGGATCAACTCGTATAAAATAGGATTTCTGTCAAACAAGCTCTTCTACAAGCGTATTTTCTCCCTATAAAGGTTCTTTGTGGAACTCACTGAAATAAAAGCTTCAAAGGAGAAACTAAAGTGAGGAAATGTCGCCCCCTGCTGGATCAAAGTGAAAGCTAAGTGTTAACATCATTATCGCTCTTCTTTTCCTCATTTTCAGCTTATTTCTCACTCCTGGTGATTTTCAGAGAAATGTATGATGAAGTTTTCAGTTTTTTACGTCCAGTCGGGTCTTACTCTGATAAACTTTAAGGTTTAGGTTGATTTATTCTGGAATAATATTCCTGTCTTTTTATTATTCATAAATTAAAAAAAAATACAGTTGTCTCAATGATGTCTCAATGATGTTTTCCAGGTCTATGATAAAGAGAACTCATGTTAAGATAAAAAATGACACTTGTATCTCTTAGTACTTTATTTTGAAATTGTCTTTCATTTCCAGATTGTTAAATATGTTTTTTGTCCTTCAAACTCGGAGCCCCTGGGCCTCAAACATCCATGTGCACGTCCCTGCTGAAGAGGAGCAGCTCTACTGAGAGGCATTTCTGCTGAAACCCAAAGACTGGATCCACTTTCTGGATCAGATGTTCCTGCATCCCCCTCATTCCAGCAAACAGGGAGTCAGCAGAGCCTGTGGGCTCCTTCAGCTGCTCCTGCTTTTCCTTCTGGGACCAAAGCTCAGAGTTCCAGAAGCAGAAACCTTTTCTCCAGCTTTCCAAACGGTTCAGCTCTTCTTCCTCCCAAACAAACCCACGAACGGAGCCGGAGACCGAGTCCCAGAACCAGAGAAATCCAGACAAAGTCTTCTGGACGAGTCTGAAGAATTTCTCCCGCGCTGGATTCCCGCTCAGA
>NW_023422044.1:1198-1482 GCF_002922805.2 Oryzias melastigma
TGTCACGTGACTGCCGTTGCCTCTAAAACACCAAAGGAAACGTCATTTGACGTCATAATCTGTGAGTGACGTAGTAGAAACCATGATAAATAACTCCTGACCTAGCCAGAGCAGCTTCAGTTGAAGGAGACACTCGAAGAGACGACTCGGTCCAAACAGATGAGTTCTCAGAGCGACCTCAAACTAGTGGAAAGATCCGCAAACCTGAAGGAAGAACATCGATTTGTGCTGGATTCAACGTGTGATCAAGACATGGAGAAGACAGCCGCCCAAAAACTCCTGAG
>NW_023422045.1:0-1482 GCF_002922805.2 Oryzias melastigma
AGCAGCCTTTGCTCAGAGGGCAACACAACACATAAGTCAAACTTCCTTCACAATATCTCAACATTGTTCAATTGTTACACATAAAATACAAAAAAATATACTGACTTTTACAGTAACATTATGTTGATGTACCGTAGGTTTGACTCTCTGAAGCTCCTGATTACTGTAGCTGTAATGCTCCAACAATAACCCTGAAAGCAAGAAGAAACTGTCAACCAGAATGCCATTGTAAAGTGGGATCCTAAATACAAATTTTAGGATATTTTGTTCTGCCTTTGCTCACATTACGATCTGCAGTGTTCTGAGTTTCCCCTCAGTGTTTTAGAAATAATCCAGACTTTGTTAGGATTCAAATTTGAAAATTTAGTCTTTAAGGGACAAAGTAAGGTTCCACCTAGTGGTATAAACTATTAAAATGTATACTATATATATATATATATATATATAGATAGATATGTTTGTGTAATATTACAAAAAATCAATATTAGATTTTTCTCTTTAGTCTGCATCAATTTGTTGATTTTAAGAAAGTTGAATTGATCCAACCAGATGACCATACAGTTTAAATCTTGTTCTGTTTGTACTATTTTGTTGTGGTAAAACATTAGTGGGCTAAACTTTATAAAACTAAAATGTGAATGAATTTGACACTATTTGTTTACATTTTTAATTTCCACTTAATTATCTTACAAGAAATAGAAAGAAGCTAGAAAGCTTCACCTGTACTGGTCAGTCTCACGTATTTATCTCTGAGTCTCACTGGTTGAAGTTTTGGCTAAAAATGTCCTGGATCAATTTTTTGATCAGTGAATCTGATAGAAACGGATCGTTCAAAATGAACCAAAATTCAAAGTGAATCGAATTAGCAACCAGAAATATCGAATTCTTTTTCAAATGAATTGTTACGCCTCTAGTTGCAACTGGGTACAAGTTAAATCCCTGATCAAACTGTCAAAAAAAGCAAATAATACTTGGAATAATCTAGTAAATTAGTGTATTTACACAACAAAATCTTTTGTTGTACTTACACATTTCTAAAACCAGTTTATTTAGTCTGTTTAGTTTTTAACAATTGTTTATATTTTGAAGCCCAATGAGGCAAATCTCTTTGTGATTTTGGGCTATATAAATAAAATTGAATTGAATTGAATTAAAAGTCGTTGGTCTGAATCTTGAGTTTTATCTGAATTCTGATTAAGTAGTTTTTTTAGCAGTAAAATGATAATAATAAATAAGGGGATTCCATGGAAACAAGATTTGTTATCTATTGATTATATCAGGCATCAGAGCTTAAAATCAAAACTGTACTGTTCTATAACCGTCAACAATTTTCATCGACAGCGCTGCTTTTTAAGTTTGTTGCGATGTAGAAATGTTGTTTCTAAATGAAAACAGTTTGCAGGTTCGTGTTTTATTCACTAATTTAATTAAAACAAGAATGAAAGCTCTGATAATTATTCTATTATGTCTCTAGAATGGTTC
>NW_023422046.1:0-1482 GCF_002922805.2 Oryzias melastigma
ATTTTCTATGCGTGTTAGTTAGAAGCACAGACTACAGCTTGGTTGTCTTTAAATACAGCTAGAAAGTGACAAAGACAGAGCTTTGTGGGGAATATTGTGCATTTATTTAGTCACTTTTAGTGCTTATGTATGCTTAAGGTGGATGGTCGTCTAGCTGGTTTAGTATTAGTGTGTCAGTGAATGCTTCAAAACTTCCTCAATCAGATACTCTAGCTGGATTTTAATGGAAACAAAGTAGTCTCAGTTTTTGCATTTTTGCGATTTTTAATATGTTGATCCTGAAGTTTTATGTTGAGATCAGGTCAAAACAAGAATTTAAAAGCACCATCAGAAAGCTATGACCAGATTGAGTCAAAAACAAAAATATACATGCACTCATTTTACTCAGCGTATACATTCAATACCTGTGACAAGTGGACAACCTGACCAGGGTGTACCTGGCCTTCACTCAACAGTACCCATGAAAGGCTCGTGACCCCGAAAGGCACAAATCAGGTCAGGAAAAATGGATGAACAGACGGATGTTCAAAAATCTAAATAAAGTTATTTAACTTGAATACAATAAAGAACAAATTCCAAATTTTACTAAAACATCCAACTGAAAAAAAGTTGTGATTTTTGTCAGTTTGTACTGTAACCAAGTTTACTTTTATCATACTTGTGTTGTTCATGTTTGTACAATAAAATTTACTTTTAGATATAATTAATCTTTACAGCCATGTGTAGCAGTTTTGTTAAGATTTTTTTTTTAAAGTATAAGATAAAATATTATTTTTCTATGTTAGCCATAGCCATAGGATTCTGTCCTCTATTCTCATGTACTTCTCCTCTCCTCTATTCTTTATTATTTATCTTTATTTTGTTATCTATGCTTCTGTTTGTTGCAGTGGAATTCACGTGTTGTTCCTCTTTCCCAGTCGCCTCCGAGGGAGCAGGAGAGATTTCAGATTCCAGGTGGATAGACCGTGCTCCTGTTCTTAGCAGTGGACCGCGCCTCTGGCTCGTCTGTCCCCCAGTCCTGTCTGGCTGAACTCTATTCAAATACATAGTTGTAGAGTTAATTAAGCTAATTCTTGTTTAATGGTCCTGGTAGATCGCCTGACCGTCCCGCGAGAAGATCCCTCCTTCATGTGGACATCCCTAAAGTTTCTTCTTTTTTCCTGAATCAGGTTTTTAGGAGTTTTTCCTTAGTGCAGGTATAACCAGTTTAATTTAGTCGGTTTAGTTTAGTAATCAGCTATTGTTTATATTTTATGACCTACCTTCTGCTTCTGAACAATTACCGGCATGAACCCCATTGAGGCGATTGTTTTGTGATGTTTGGCTATATAAATAAAATTGAATTGAAAACATATCACAAAGGTCATTGTACTTTTCTGTATTTAAATACAAATAAAATAAACAAATGAAAAAATATTACAAATCAAAGTCACCTCGTGAAAAAAACAGGCACAAGTTTAAATGCATCATTATTTTCCCTGT
>NW_023422047.1:0-229 GCF_002922805.2 Oryzias melastigma
GACGTGATCCGCTGTGTATGTGAGGGCACTCTCCATGCATAGAAGCATAAAATGGGTATGGATTTGGATGTTTATTTATTAGAAAAGGTAGGGAGAGGTACAGAGATTGTTGGAGAATTTAAAACAGAGAAATGGTTCAAATTAGTTCAAACTATTTTGTTTAGTTGTGTTGGATCAGATTTTTTTTTTTTTAAGGAATTGTGTCTTTTTTAAAGACATTTACAATTAA
>NW_023422047.1:235-1481 GCF_002922805.2 Oryzias melastigma
TGAATTTTTAAGATTCCCATTTAATATGCAACTAAACCGCAAAAAGTCTGCTTTAAAAAACAAGAAGAAAATTAACAAAAAAAAGCAAATATTAGTTTAAATAAGAAAAAGTATTGGCAACAGAATAAGAATATTTGGTGTATCTAGAGTTTTCAAAAAAGCAAAAATATCTAACCTCGTAGGAACCACAATTATCTTAAAAGTAGTATATTTTTTTTTACTAATTTCATGTTAATTTGGCAAATAGAAACATAATGTCCAAGATTATTTTTCTCAAAATGTTCAAAGTGATTCTTTAGTTAAGATTTTGCTAGGATTTTACCTTTGATTTTATACTAACCACTATGGATCTGTTTCTTAAAATTTACCAAAAATACTAAAAAAACAATAGTACTTTTTTATTCTTCAAAATGAATAAAAGCAGCATTTTTTTCTCACTATTAATGATAAAATTATTGAATTAAGGTGAAACTCCAGCATTGATCTTGGCTATACAAATGAAAGACTTCAATGAAGATAATGTTACTGTTGTAACTGTTATAACCACTCATAATAGGTAGTAAAATCTTAGTGAAAATCCTTAATATCTTATTGAGATAAGTACCAAAACTCTGAAAATAAGGGAAATTAGCTCTAGATAAATCTAGAGTATTTGCTTCAAAACGCATCATTGGCAAGAATCTGGCGAAACACTATGTTTTAATAATAATAATAATAATAATAATAATAATAATGCATTTTATTTGAAAGCGCCTTTCAAAACACTAAAATAAACTCTATCAAGTAGAAAAATAAATGTAAAAACACTATAACATCACTTAAAAAATATATTAAAAACACAATAAACTAGTGGTCAAGGGTTTAGGTGGAAACCAAAAGTAAGACACTGAAGGACGCTCGCATATAAATAATTAAATATTGTCTTGTCAGCATTTTAAATCGATACGCCAAATGAAATATCACGATATATCACCAAATCATCCTTAATCATTAGTGTCAATTATCTGCTTACTGGTGTAGCATAATTTAGTCAAAAAATACATTAGTTTGACACATTTTAATATAAAAATCTATATAGTAAATAAAAACTAGAAATATTATTATTATTTGACAGTATCATTGGAATCAGTTTGACGGATTTCCAGGTGCTTTACAGCTTGCAGTGATTCCCACTGCTGTGTCTCCTACCTGTGTGCGTCCACGCACGTGCTCCGGTGTGCGTGCACGTGCGACCTTCGGAAGGGCA
>NW_023422048.1:0-1481 GCF_002922805.2 Oryzias melastigma
GTTTTTTAAAGAAGGTAGTGCTCATCATCCAACCAACACTTACATGGATGACTGAACAGCTGTCAGTCAAAAGATAAGCCTAAACTGTTGTGAAACAAGCCACCTAGAGGTCAGCTGGTGAACTACAGTTGGTTTGTGTTTGGACACAAACCAAAAAGAGATAAAAACAAAATAAAAAAAGCACAACAAGCTTCTCTAATCATTAGTTGCGCACAAAATGTGCACCAACTTAATCTTATTTGTCAAAATTTGAATATTTTATATTGGGAAGTGTTTTTGAAATTACTATTTTTTTCATTTTTTATTCAATATCTATAATTTTTTTTTTTTTTACTGATATCTAATATTTAAAAATAACATTTAAAGTAAGACTTCCAAACAGGCAGACGTCTGGATCTTGACAGGAGTCGAGCACAACTATAGGTCCACCGCCATAAATGGCCGATGTCGTCTGTACCTTTGGTGACAACAGGAATGATGTCTCCCCCGCTCAGACTGGCCTTGCTGATCGCTGGTCCGGTGATGTCCGTCCAGTAAACCATCCTGTCCACACAGTCGTAGGCGACGGCGATCACCACACGGTCCTGATGGAGAACGCAGCTCAGATCATCTGATCAAAGTTTTCTGAGAGAATTGATGATTTCAAATGTGTGATGAGAAGAGAAGGTAGTTTTGTTTGTTTTTATTCAGGAATCCTGTCAGTCATGTATGTAACAGATGCTCTGGAAGACTTATTTTTTAGTTTTGTGTTTAAATTTCATAGTAAAATAAAGACTTTCCAAAGAAAATAATCTAAGTACATAAACCAGACAAGAAAATATTAGATATTTTAATTATATTATTGTATTTAATTTTATTACTTTTATTCATCCAATGTGGTTTTTAGTTAAGTTTCTGGATTTGAAGCAGGTTAGGGTTACTTTCTGAGATGAAAATCTTCTCTTCTGACTTATTTCATGATCTATCTTCTGCAAACAGATGTTTCTTGACTTTAACATGTAATTGTAGTTTAGTGGGTTTTTTCTAAGTGTAAATGGAAGTGAAGTTCGATTACTTATTTCATCGTCTGAGTTGATCTAGAAGAAAGATTTGTAACGTGGTGGTTGATCTTACGGGGATGTGCAGCAGTGGTCTGGCCTCTTCCGTCTTCATCTTGTATCCTTCCAGCGGGACGTGTTCAATCTTCCCACTCTGAGCAAACACCAGGTGAGTTCCCAGAGAGACGGGGTGGATGTCGGGCCGTGGGGTGGGGCCTACAGGGGCCGGCGTCACAGCCTGGTTGATGCCTGAAAGATAAAGTGGAGGTCTGGAGGATCAACATCTCCTTTTTTAGAGTCTTAATCAGTAAAAATTACAGATATTTATACAGATACAACATTTTTTGGAGCGGAGGACTCACACAGGGCGGTGTTGGCGGCTCCAGTGCGAGTGTCAGAGATCTCCTGGCCGTTGGCGTCCACGCACCAACACTGTCCCGTGCT
>NW_023422049.1:0-332 GCF_002922805.2 Oryzias melastigma
TTTTAATTTACTGCATAAAATTAGCATTTATTTTAACATAAAACTGTTGCATAATGCAAAAAAAACATTATTTTTTTATTTCTTAAAATGCATTTGCAATTTTTAAAAATATGTTGACAGTGAAACAAGAAAAAAGAAACTAAAACAACATATCAAGAAAAAGCCAATGTGTTTAAAACATGAGGTCATTTTGACACATTTATTTTCATGTACATCTAAGTAAATGCAAATTTTTTCAATCAATCAAATAAAATAAAAAAAGCGCTTCCCATACTTTGTGCAGTTCAAAGCGCTTTACATTAAATATATATACAATAAAAACCAACCCCCCC
>NW_023422049.1:338-1481 GCF_002922805.2 Oryzias melastigma
CCAGCAAGGGCGAGAACCACGGCAACGACCCCAGACCAAGCAGACAAGCCCTGATATAATAGATCCCACTGAAAACACTGGGGTTGATATCATAGTAAAATGCTTAAATGAAATACATGAAATATTATTGAAAATACTCATAAATTCACAAGAAAAATAAAATAAATAACATAAAAAATTATAACATATATCAAAACTAATAGAGTACTTTTACTGGTCTATATTTATCTTAACATGTTTTGCAGATCTTTTTCCATTAATATGGTGCTAAAAATCTGTTTAGGATTCAAGGAAAATGTTAAATTGCAGAATTGAAGAAACTGACTCGCAAAATAAATTATTATTAAGAAACAACAAAGGAAAATATTTATCTTTACGTCCAAAAATAAAGACTCCAAGGAGAAAAAGATCAGTTGGAATCCTGCAGATTCCTGATGAGATGAGAGAAGCAGCAGAACTTCTCTCGGCCTTCTGCAAAAGGAAAGCAATGCAAAGCCTTACAGCTCCTGTCCAGCAACACTTTTCACCTGCAGTGGCTCAGCCAGAACGACAGTAAAGCAGCTGCTGCTTTACAAAAACTGAAACCGCAGAAAATCTTTTGGAATGAGTCACATGTCTGTTTTTAGATGCTGAGAGTTTCTGCTCGTGCTGGCTGTCATGCATTTCACCTTCGATGGGTTGGGTGTGATGCTGGCCCTGTGATGACTGGAGAGACCATCCAGAGCAGGGGTATTCAAGTCCAGGCCTCGAGGGCCGGTGTCCTACATGTTTTCCAACCAACCTATCATTGAAGCTCCTTATTGGCTAAACATACCTGATCCTGGAAATTAGCAGCCAATAAGGAGCTTCAATGGAAGGTTGGTTGGAAAACATGTAGGACACCGGCCCTCGAGGCCTGGACTTGAATGCCCCTGATCCAGAGGGTTCTTCACCTTCGCCCAACTGTAGCTGGGTAGGAGCACTCCTGTGATCCCGAACGGGAATAAATCAAGTCTGGGGAATGGATGGATGGATGGATGTGATTCTGATAGTTAGGAAACAAATTCAGTGTTATTTGAGGATGAGACAGCTCCTTTACAAGCAAAAAACTTTGATTTTTTTTTGTTTTACAATTTTATAATTTCGATCTGCCTTTTCTTAACA
>NW_023422050.1:0-1481 GCF_002922805.2 Oryzias melastigma
ACTACTGAAGGCCTAGGTGTGAAATGCACGGCCCGCCACTGGCTAAACTTTAAAATAACCCAAAAACCTGAAAAAAGCCTAAATTAGCCAAAACAGCTAGCATGTAGCTTAAATGTTTGTTAAATTTTATAATAGCCTAAAAACCTGGAAAAAGCCTAAATTAAAACACTGGAGCTTTGTCGTTAAAGGGTTAATATATATAAAAGTGTAAAAAAAGTTCTAAACTCTATGAGAGCCATAAAAATTTAGGATCGCAGCGTCATCATAAATCTGACTCTACCTTTGGCCTCCTTACCTGTATCACCCCAACTGAGTGATCCGTGCACAAAGTCCCAACAAAAGCCAGACCCACAGTTGATCCTTCAAAGTCAATGCCACTGAAAAAACAGAAACAAGATGTGTAATCTTTCATGCAAAAGAGTGCAACAATTTCCTATTTTCAGTTTGTTTACTGAAAAGACATTTTTGTTCTTTTCTCTGGTATTGGTAAGTCTATGCACGATACTTGCCAACATTTAGAGAAGTTGGCATAAAAGGGAAATTTTGCGACACTGGTTTTTATCATGCGGGCAGACTCTAAAGATCTGAAGGTTACACAATGTGGTGTGAGGACATGTCTCAGTACACCGTGTGCTGAGATGATGGAGGAATTTGGTGTGCAGCATCCTGCATTAGACCCACTGCAAATATCTCTTCAAATTGGACATGATGGGGCAGAGTGGATTCTCTACAGCAGGGTGTCAAACTCAATCGCACAAGGGGCCAAAATCCAAAACACACCTTAGGTCACGGGCCGAACAGGATAAACATTTATTGAACTCTCTAAAACTGTAGATATATAGCATTACCTGTGATAATGCTAGTGTGAATGCTGTAAGCTGAATTTTACCTCTGAAGATGCTAGTGCTGATAGATGAAGATGCTGAAATTGACAGCTAAAACAGCTGAAGTTGATAGCTAAAAAACACTGAAGCTGATAGCTGAAGACACTGAAGCTGATATCTAAAAACACTGAAGCTGATAGCTGAAAACACTGGAGCTCATAGCTGAAAACACTCGAGCTGATATCTAAAAACACCGAAGCTCAAAGCTGAAAACACTCGAGCTGATATCTAAAAACACCGAAGCTCAAAGCTGAAAACACTGGAGCTGATTCCTGAAAACACTGGAGCTGATAGCTGAAAACACTGAAGCTGATATCTAAAAACACTGGAGCTGATATCTAAAAACACCAAAGCTCATAGCTGAAAACACTGAAGCTGATAGCTGAAAACACTGAAGCTGATATCTAAAAACACTGGAGCTGATATCTAAAAACACCAAAGCTCATAGCTGAAAACACTGGAACTCATAGCTGAAAACATTGAAGCTGATAGCTGAAAACACTGAAGCTGATATCTAAAAACACTGGAGCTGATATCTAAAAACACCGAAGCTCATAGCTGAAAACACTGGAGCTGATAGCTGAAAACACTGAAGCT
>NW_023422051.1:0-160 GCF_002922805.2 Oryzias melastigma
CAGATGAGGTCAATTTCACAAGCCAAACCCTCACCTGATTACCGCCATACTTGTTCATTCAAGAATATATAGAATATATATATATATATATACATATATATATATATATATATATATATATGTGTGTGTGTGTGTGTGTGTGTGTGTGAGTGTATCTTGT
>NW_023422051.1:185-1480 GCF_002922805.2 Oryzias melastigma
AGTTCCCAGGTCACATATTTTTAGTAATTTGAACGGTTTAACGCCTACATCCATTTTTTTTACTGTCTCTCACCAATCAAGTAGAGACAAACATATAGGATTGTTTAAATTATCTCCTGTCTTTCTAAGAAGACATAACCGTCTGTTCAGACTCAACACCCACGTAAACCAGAAAAAGCCGTTTATCCGGACATGACAGTTTTTGGGCATACCTCAGATGTAACTCTGTAACTCTGAATGTAACACTTATAGACAATTACTTCAGATGACATAAGCCTTGCTTTGCTACATCTAACTTCTGCCACTGTGCATACTCATAGTTGCTGGATAAGATTAAGTCACTGGATTACTCCCTTTTGCCGACATGTTTGAGGTACTGCATTGTAGTATCGGCTCAGTGAATCAATTGTCCCAACCCTAATACACTACATGTGTCAAGAGCTGCAAGCAGACGGCTTCACAAAAACAGTTCCTCTGATGTTTGCTGAAGGATCGCACAGCTAATCCTGGTGCAAACATTTGCCTCCATGTTCCGCGTCAAGGCCCGACACCGACCACATGCTAACCAAACACGAAAAAGTCACTATTTACTCGAATGTAGAACAGAAAGTGAGCCACCTCACATTTTTCTTATCTTTTTTACACAAATTTACAATAAACCATCATCTGACCTTTACGAGCTCTGAGTACATCCTGAAACCAAAAGCGCAAGCTGCAGCAAATGTGAACTCACCGTGAGTAAACCATGAGGTCCACAGAAGAAGTATTCTTGGTCAGCAATAGAAATCACAGCTCCACACTTGAATTGCTTGAAAGCAGAAAAAAAGAGTGCAAGTGTCATGTCAGAGGTCACTCTATTACCCAATGGAGTGACTTTGAAAAGTGGAACATAAACACAGGATTACTCTGAAACACACAGTTTTGTGTAGTAGGAGGTTTTAGGCTAAATGTTGACCCCAATATTTGAAACTAATAAGAAGTTAGAATGTTACCATCAGTCTCCGATGTGTACAAATGTTTACCCTCTGTGTGAACACTGTTAATTAACCACAATCACACATTCATGCACACACCTGAAGCGACAATTTCGATTGACTGGAGAAACCAGGAGAACATGCAAACTGCACACAAAGGTCCCAACCGGGATCTGGATCAAGGCCTTCTTGGCGCTAACCACTGCGCCACGTGCATCCCTATGAAAAACTTGTCTCGTATTTTTAATTCAAGTAAAACTGCTGCAGTAGGAGGATATTATTCGACACAGATATGATTATATAGAAAAATGCAACACTACT
>NW_023422052.1:0-1480 GCF_002922805.2 Oryzias melastigma
TGTGCGTTTTATCACGCGGAACCAAAAAAAATAAATAAATAAAAACAACTTGACAGGAACTGGTCAGAGCGAGGCGTGACGATCTTTTAACAGGGATAACCTTGTAGTAAAACACAACAGGTGGTCATCCTTTTTTTGGAACGGAGGCAGGTGCTTCCGACTGTTTCGGGGGGAATGATTTTTTTTTTTTTGGCTCAGGACAATGCAGCAAAACAAAGGAAAAAGGAGGCGGGATTCATGCAGCGACACGCATTCCAGCTCTGTGTGAAATACAGGAAAGCAGGACAGAAGCTCCACAATGTAAACAGAAGGAGACATTCATTCATTTTGCAGGAAAAAAAGTAAAAATGAGGCTTATGTAAGAATTATTTTAGGGTTAAGGGGTCAACAGCAACTTGAGATGAACAAATCTCTTTTTACTGATCATAATTTCTCTAAAATCTCGGAATAATAAATGATCTTATTGCTAAAAATTGGTTTTGAAATATTGTTGTGCAACCCTCCACATGTTTTCCTGATGTTTGCTGGGTATTGCATCAGGCTTGGAAGTCCCTTCGTAACGTTTAACTGTCTGATCGGTACAGGTATGTAAACAATGCTGATCATTTCAGACTGAGTTCTCCAGAAATCAGGGCTGCATTTCCGTTGCACAGTAAATCAGAAACGAAACCTCCTTGCAAATGGCAGTTATGTTGTACATTGCTATAGCTTTACTCATCGTTAAGTAATGGCACTGAAAAGGTATTAAAGAGTGCAGAAAATATAAAAAAAATACATTTTTTTTGTAAGCTTGTTGCAATCTAAACATGATTTTGTGGAACATTATGTTAGTTTTGAGGATTGCTCACTGATTTAAATTATTATTATTTATTTTTGGTGAAAAATTTGCCAGAAATTTAATTAAATATGATTGTTATAGGGCAGGGGTCGGCGACCTTTAACAGTAAAAGCCATTTGGGCTCATTCTCTACAGGCCAAAACCTAGAAGGAGCTGCATAGATTTACTTTACCCTTTAAGAAATTCAGATTTTTCATTCATGATCTTCTTTTTCAATAATAAATATGAATTTTGTCTATTTTTTGGCACAAACAAAAGCAAAAAAGAATATAGCATCTATAATTTTTTTTTTTTTTTTTGCTTAACAGAAGCTCAAATAACTTATTTTCAAAATAAAAGACTGGGCAGCTAGTAACCAATGTTGTGCAGCATAAGATACTGTGCCTCAAAAAATGTCATTTTTTTAAAACAAAGTTTTAATTTGCATATAAAATCTATGAATTCTGGAGGTAACGTTGAGGAAACACAACATTTTCAGGTCAACAGGGATGTAAAAACCTACATAGTTTATCATATATGTGCACCTCAGCCATCAATTTATACATTTAACTAATTTAAATTAAATAAATGCTAATTAAGTAACTCTTATTTTAAAAAAAGCTATTTTATTTTCATTTTTATATATATATATATATATATATA
>NW_023422053.1:0-1480 GCF_002922805.2 Oryzias melastigma
AAAGATATCTGACATATCTGATGTAAAAAAGTGTTTTGGAGAAAAAAAAATCCTAGTTTAGTTTTTGCAAACATTCTTTTTAATGAAAAACTTCCAACAAATTAGCGTGAATGACCTGGAGACAGTAATTTAACATTAAGTTGTCATCAATCTGGACTTTTTTAAAATTGACTTAACGTCATCGGCACTGAAAAGAGAATTAAAAACTCCAGCTGTTGTTTTATAAATGTAATAATTATGAGTCCAAGTCCAGAATAAATTTATTTTACCTTGTAGTTTTTCTGAAAGTTTATAATAGAATAGATTTTCATAAGATTTTTAACAAGATTTTTTTGTTTTCTTTCCTAAAAATTCTCAAGTCGAATAATTTAATCAAGAAAACTTTAATAAAAACCTTATTTTGTTTATTAAAAAAGAATGCATCCTCTTGTGGGTTTGAACTCAGTAAATGGTTTCTCAAGTTGGAAGCATCCATGCGTTTGCAACATTGACCCACTTGTGATGCTACATTTCACAAGTCCATCCATCTTACGGACCCTGAAAAGAATCAGGACATTCGAGATGCTGTTGAAAAACTTGTACAAATATTTGTAGCTTCACTTCTTGTCTCCCAACGAAAGAAAAAAATAAATATCAAGGAGAGTCAAGACATGAATACCAGGTTAATTTAAGATATTTTTCCAGTGAGGCCCAAACAGAAATGTCAATCAAATAAGAAAAACTGAAAATGTATCTTTTTATCTTAGCTTTTAATTAGTTTCTACATGTTTTAATGTGATTTAGAATATGTAAATGTGTGTTGAGGGGGACATTTACTATGATTACTATTTTTTTTTTCTATTATTTTTATTATTTATTTATTTTATTTTAAGCACTTTGAATCATTTGGTAACAAGAAAGCAGATATATAAATAAAGTTGAATTTGAAAAATAGATGATAACCATAGTGATAATGTTATTTATTACTTAAATTTGTAAGCCTTCTGCTTTAAGAAAGAAAAAAAAGAAGGCAGGATATTCAACTGTAGTTACGTTCTTGATTTTATTGCAAACTAGTGCTGTCACTGTTAAGCTACTTTCAAATCGCTCTCGCTGGCTTCTTCCAATTAAATGTAATTTAAATACATCTATATGCCCTTTTCGGGCTCCCTAGTTCAAAACTTTATCCCTAACTACATAACTATTTTTTTTAAATAAAAAAAATGATAAAGAAATTTAAAAAAAGGAAAAAAACCATACAATTTTTGTATATTTTTTTATTTAATTTAACATTGTTTACATAAAAAAAACTAAAATTAAGAAATGAACATTTTTTTTAAATAAATAAAAAAATTAAAACAATTAATTTAACATTGTTTAAGTTAAAAAAAAGAAAAAAATAAATTAACATTTTTTTAATTAATTAAAATAAAATAATAATAATAAAAATAAAAACAATAAGCACATTTCTAAGACCTTTTACAGAATCTACGTACATAAT
>NW_023422054.1:0-1480 GCF_002922805.2 Oryzias melastigma
CATGGTGGTGCTGGGAAAGGCTTCTGGGTCGCAGCTCAGCGAGAGCGAAACTTCTCCTGAAACTTCTTCTGAAGTTTCTCCTGAGACTTCAGTCCAGCAGAGACAGTCTCAGACAGTTCTGTCTCAGCATCAGCTGAGGGACGGAAACACAAAGAAGACATTTAGAAACGAGAACTTTCAGGGAAACTGGGTCTGAAGCTGACTCAAGGACATTTCAGGGACGAAGCTTGGAGACGTATGTTAGAGACGACGTGAAAAGGCTTTGTACATCCTCAACATCTCCTTCCCTCAGTTTCTGTCCAGATCTGGACCAGATCTGGTTCAGGTGTGGACGGGAGCTCCGGAGAATCGCTCTGGGACTCATCTGAACTCTAAACGAGTGATTCGGGTTTTGCTGCAGGTGACTCCGCCTTTCAGAGCATGAAAAACAGACTGGAAGCTCAGAGGTTCTCCTCAAACTTCTGAAGGGAGACGAAGCGCGGAGCAGAAAAGATCCAGAAAATGTTCAAACGCTTGACTGAGTTCATGAAAGTTTATCGCTGAATTTATTCCAGTTGAACAAAAACATTCAGATTTCCTACCGTCAAATCTGAAACGTACAGAAGACTGGAAGGCTGTAATCTGAATATAATCAGGCTGTAATCTGAATATAATCAGGATATAATCTAGATATGATCAGGCTGTAATCTGGATATGATCCGGCTGTAATCTAGATATGATCCGGCTGTAATCTAGATATGATCCGGCTGTAATCTGGATATCATCCGGGTGTAATCTGGATATAATCAGGATATAATCTACATATGATCAGGCTGTAATCTAGATATGATCAGGCTGTAATCTGGATATGATCAGGCTGTAATCTAGATATGATCAGGCTGTAATCTAGATATGATCAGGCTGTAATCTGGATATGATCAGGTTGTAATCTAGATATGATCAGGCTGTAATCTAGATAAGATCAGGCTGTAATCTGGATATAATCAGGCTGTAATCTGGATATAATAAGGCTATAATCTGGAGATAATCTGGATATAATCAAGCTATTATCTTGATATAATTTGGATATAATCAAGCTATAATCAATATATTCAGGCTATAATCTGGATGTAATCTGGATATGATCCAGCTGTAATCTGAATATGATCCAGCTGTAATCAGGATATGATCCGGCTGTAATCAGGATATGATCCGGCTGTAATCTGGATATGATCCGGCTGTAATCTGGATATGATCCGGCTGTAATCTGGATATGATCCAGCTGTAATCTGGATATGATCCAGCTGTAATCAGGATATGATCCAGCTGTAATCTGGATATGATCCAGCTGTAATCTGGATATGATCCATCTGTAATCTGGATATGATCCAGCTGTAATCTGGATATGATCCAGCTGTAATCAGGATATGATCAGGCTGTAATCTGGATATGATATGGCTGTAATCTGGATATGATCAGGCTGTAATCTGGATATGATCCG
>NW_023422055.1:0-1480 GCF_002922805.2 Oryzias melastigma
ATAGAGAAATAAAAAAAAAAAACTAGAAAATTAAACCTGATCAATTTTTTTTCTTTGCACCTAAATGAGTAACTTTATTAACGATATAGTATTGAGGAGGGTTGGCCCACTATAAACTCTAGTTAGAACAAAATCAAGCCAAACCAATTTAACACTGTCATTTTTAATTTGAAAAATACCCTATAAATCGGCACAAGGAAATTAGGATTCTCCTTTGCTGAAAAGTTTTATTTCAATTTTCACCTAGCATTTTTGTGTTGTGAGACTTTCAACTATCTCCACACAAACTGTTGTCATTTGTATAGGTCTTTAGATAATAAATAGTTCAACTACTTTTTTTATTTTTAAAGACAAAAACGCTGCAGCAAACTGAACGGGGCCCAGAATTTAACCCTGAGGGACACCAAAACCCATGAGATCTTAGACATGTAGAAGCACTGATTCGAAGGACAATAAGTGACATCTTGAGTGAAAGACAAAGGGAGACTAATTTTACTGACTCACGGATAAATCACTTGTAGTGTGATGTCAGCAGATGTCTGACATGAGCGATTGCATCAGTTATTAGAAACAGGACGCAGATGGAGGTGAAGCTTAAGCTGGACCGGCTCGTTGGCAGAGAGCGCACAGCGAGTTTCAACTAAAGCACCACTTGAATCTGAGTAACAAGGTAAACAAACGTTTGTACAGCCAACTGGATTCATGTCAACCAGATCAAACTTATATAATGAGATAATTTTTTCCCTCCAAGGTGTTTTTTAAGAGATTTAAAACATATTCTTGGTTGTAAATTTAAGCTTTTTGTTATGGGAAAAGCACAGGCGGTTTTTTGTATACAGGTGTTGCTCTTTTGTAAATAAATAAAATAAAATGAGATGACAGCTTTTACATATTTTTCCAAACAAGTTACACTTATTTGTTTAAATTATGTTTATCTCAAATTTTGCTGAAGGCAGCATTTTAAACACAAATTCTGGAACCAATTAGCTTCCCTGTTGGACTTTCTCCGATTACCCACAATCCACCTCAGTAGGAGTTGTTTTGAAGTTGCAACAAAGTTAAAAAAAAAAAAAAATGTCAAAATTGGTTGGTAATCAATAGTCACTTTACTCTTTGTTTACATTATATTTATGTCTTTAGAAAATAAAAAAGTTTAGTATAAATCCAGGAAACAAATGAGATTTTTACTTTTAAAGTAGGAAGTGAGCTTTATGTTTGTATATTAATGTGGAGTTTATAAGATTTTTATTTTCACACTTTTGGGTTTTTTTAAGGATTCCCAAAAAAAACAGATGTTAGATTGATTGGTCACTGTGTGCTTCTGTCCAGTATTTACCCAGTTTTTCCCTAATGATAGCAGAGATCAAATCTGGAAAACCTGGTTTATACTGTTTTTTAAAAGCTCTCAATGTCTGCACTTATTCTGGATTAAATAATAAAATGATCATTTAAAAGGTCACATTTTTTTACTTATATGCTG
>NW_023422056.1:0-1480 GCF_002922805.2 Oryzias melastigma
TAAATAAATAAAAACCTACCAAGGAGAGTTAAGTTGGGGCATTACCGTGGAAATTTAATGAGTGACCTTTCCAGTGCTTGTTCTGTTCTCTCTCAAAGCAAAGCAGTGTGGGTTTTTCCGTGTCTAACCCAAGCCATTTTTAGGTCACCTGAGCTGTTTTTTTTTCTTATTTTTTAATGTTTTAAGGATTTGCTCACATTCTTTGATTTATTCATGAATATGTCCAAAATTCTAGTAGTTATTAAATAATTTACAGTTTCTGTGCCAGTTATTTGGAATCCTTGAAATGTATTTTAATCATAAAACACTGTACTTCTTACAACAGTAAAAATACTGAACAATTCAATGAAAGGAGTATAAATCTGCAATCTCGAATATTTCTAAATTGCAGCAGGCAAAGAAGAAATGTATTTAACACAGTACAGAAACAAGAACAGATATTTTATCTTGAAAGGAAAATAGAAAAATAATAGACTGAATGCACGCGCCACTACCAAAAGACCTTAATACTTTAGCTTTATGAAACATTGGAGGATTCTGTGCAACAGTTGAACAATTAGTCAGAAATCCATATCTTCAAAAAAATCCTATAGTTAGCACAAATAAAGCTTCAAAAAATTACAAAAATGTTTGTTGCTCTTATTTGATAATGAAACTACAACTTGATCGATGCATTCTCCTCACCTAAAAAGTAGCGTTTGGGAGAGTTCAGCTTCTCAAACGGTCCTGGTGGGAAATGAACTTAAACCCCAGACTGAAAGAAAGTGCAGCACAGCGGGACCTCTGAGTGATCATGGGAGTAAGCACTAAAGTTTCACTCTTTCATGTTTTATAGGCTAGATCAGTAGAGTTATGAGCATAAACCTTTGCATAATTGTAAAGTATGTTTTTTTTTTTTCTAATTAATTCAAAAGTTGGATTTACCACTGTATTTTGCAATGGATGAATTGCCTACTCTTGAAATTAATCACAATTTCACTTAATCACTTATTTTGAATGTAATCATGTATAAGATTCAACAATCTTTAAGATGCATCAAGCGAGACAATTAAGTCTGAGATAAGTCAGTGAGTCAGACATTATTCACTGCGTTTGCAGTAACTAGTCCAGAACTTGTTTGTAACATGTGACAAAACAGACTGATGTGCCAAAAGAAAGGTTACTGTAACTATGCTAACTTCCAACCCTGTAAAAATAAAAAAAAAACTGTTCAACACCGCTACATGTTGACCACGCTAGCAAATTCCGACTAACACCCAAGCAAACATTCAGACAGAGCGCCACATATTTCTCAAAATTGCTTCAACAAAGGTGATACTCACAACCAGAGATAACCCATCTATAAGATGCTCTGGATTATGAAACACACTGTGATTTATTTATATATATATTTAACGAAGTCTGTGACGTGTTCCTTATAGTGCAAAAAATATGGTAACTTTATCATTTTGTACTTTTTGTTCATTGATTTAGGCAAGCC
>NW_023422057.1:0-1480 GCF_002922805.2 Oryzias melastigma
ATTGACAGGCATGTGTTGCCCACTGAGCTCCATTCGGATCACAAATACCCTACGACGTGTAGACGAGGAGAAGGCTCCAGGCTTTCCTAATCCCAGCTCATCCGTGTTCCATGTTCTGCAGCTTCAAACCATGCTTGGCAGATTTTCACGGTAGAGTCTTTCTACAAACCTTAAATCAGCATTCACCACTAAAAGAAAGCGTGGCTAACATTTGAGGAGGAACCTTTTGGTATTGACAGACACTTTTACTGCTAAACACATCTCAGTCTACTTAAAAAAAACTACTTTTTTCTTTTCTTTAAGCTCAGTCTAATGTATATATTTACAAAGGTCTCACGTATCCACCCTCACTTTTCTTTATATCATGTTCTTTTCACAAATGGTCCAAGTGTATCGAGAACAACCATATTTGTGCAGCAATGAGGCACGTACAAAGGGTGGGGGTAACATACGAATTAAAGAAACTCAAAAAAGAAATAAAGGATGAAAGGTAGATGGCAACCTCCTCCAGCATTTTACGTAGCTTAAGAGGAGCTCCCACTGAAAAGGAACCAAACTTTGAACTGCTGCCATCTGATGCCATTCCTCTCCCTTAGACAGAGGCATTTAGCTGCAGGCACAGAGGGAGCAAATCCACACCAGAACTAAGTCTCTCTGAAGAATGGAAAAGCAGGAAGACAACAACTAAGCATGTTAGTTTCACCTCAACCAATATGTATCTGTTTTGGCAGGGGAATGAAAGATGAGTGGCCTTTGCAAGAGCCAGACAATTACAACAGAGCAGCAGTCTTGTTTCGAGCACAAATAGCGCCTTACCAAGAATCACAAGTGATGGGAAGCAAATGTGAAAGCTGCCATTGGTTTTTTGTGATGAGCTAAAGAATGCGGGTATTTACTGCGTGTTATCTCAAAACGCAAACACATTAGGGGCTATTCAGCACATACAGTACAGGGTTCAATCTCTCTACCCATTCAACTTGGGCTTTTTCATCATTTTGGTTGTGTTTGAGGGAAATTATCCTGTTTAGATTGGTTTCCAGTCTGAGAACCTTCATGATGAAATTCTTCACTACAGATGAAATTCCAGAAAGAATGCTCTCTAAAATTAAAGGCGCTCGCTGCACGATGCCATATGTACATAGCAAAAGGTATGCTTTGCTGTTACCTCCCTGTAGCCTACTCACACATCCTAATTACAAGATATATTGGAGTCTTTGAGCGGCAAATGTGATCACTAATCTGTCTCTGTGCTTAGGCATACAGCCATCTGCTGAGCAGTTTACTTCAGCTTTGATAGCAACAGCGTCAACAGCAAGACTTAATGGGGTGCATGACCAAGAGATCTGAGGACAGGCCTTCAATATCCATCTCCCCACTGCATCGCAAATCTCATGTAGTATTACCATGAGCCTAGGCAAGAGGGGTAAGCCACTCAATGCTTGCAATGTTCAGTCACATAACAGCAAAGCAAATAGGATTT
>NW_023422058.1:0-1480 GCF_002922805.2 Oryzias melastigma
CCTATTGACAAATACTGAAAAGTTGACTCCATAACGTGTGTGCACAGAGATCTGCATGGATGTGTTACCAGATGATGCAAGACGATGTCAGCTGCAGGCTTTCTTTTGGACATCTGCAGACTGTTTAGCATGGAGGAGGCGGAGGCTGCTGCTCCATTGGCGGAGGGGACAAACGGACTGACCCCGGGGGACTGCCGCCACACCCGTCTGTGTGTGTTTGTGCATTTGAGTGTCGTCCAACCGCCGCTGCCGCTGCGTTGTGTTTGTTTTTCCCTCTTCTGCAGATTACAGAGACCTGGTGAGTTTTTAGTCTTTTGCTGCTTGGATTGTGTTGTTCATCTTACTTCTTCAAACTTCTCTGAGGTATTTAACAGGATTTAAGAACTCAGAGGTAATAGGTAAAAAGTTCAGCCCTAAAAAAAAACCAACTTTTTATTTACTAAATGTCTTTTCTTGTATTTCTTGACGTCATACTGGTGTGACTTTGGGCTTGTTTGTCTGTATTGTGTGCAGCTGTGAGATGATTGTGTGTTCAACAACCTGTTCTCAGTTTTATATAATTGAGTTTCAGTAAAAACTCCAAAAATGTCACGTTTGTTAGCAGGAATTCTCTTCTTAATTGACTTGTTTTCTGCAGGTTTTACTTGTTTTAGCAGCTTTATTTAATTGTATATAAACCACAACTTGATGCTTAAATTCTGTTTTTTGTTGTGTTTGAGCCTGAAGGGAGCATGACCGATCAGACGACTCCTCGGGCGCTGGTCCAAACATCGACGGAGATCGTTCGTACTTTTCCAGACCTCGTCACCAAGATCGGGGAGAAGGGTTTGTATATTCCTATAATGTTTTTACTTTCAGTGGTTACTGTATCTTATAATACAAAATTAAAGAAAATGTCTTTGTTATTTGGATTCTCCATCGGTCCCCCTAGATGCTGTTGGGGGAAAAGATATCTAAATTTTAATGATCCCAAAAGGGAAATTAAAGTAGGGAGTGCTCTTCAAAATATGGTCCTAATTAAAGGTCCTAATGAAGAGTAAAGGTTCTCTGAAACGCTAGAAAAGGCTTTAAATTTCAAACAAAACTGAACCAAATGTCTTCATATATATATAAATTAGATCTTGTCAAAGTCAAGGCCCAGGGGCCGGATCTGGCCCTCCAGGATAGAGGTATTCTTATTACTGTCCCGATGTTATCTTGTGCTCATTTCTAACTTGTATCATTTTGACAAAATATATTTTTATGGAAATTAAAATACTGAACATAATTTAAGGGTTAAGCTGATTTCTACTTTTTTATTATTCATAATTCTGTTCAAAAGTTATGGTTTTAAAGTTTTAAAAAATTGGCATTATTTTTGCATTTACTACGATTTTTTTAGACTATTTTAAAGTTTAGCTAATATTTCAACTACAACCTAGAATTTTTGGCAAATTTAGACTTTTTTTTCGTTTTTTTGGGCTATTTTGGAGTTTAGATA
>NW_023422059.1:0-1480 GCF_002922805.2 Oryzias melastigma
GTTGCTCTGGAGTATAAGTCACACTTTAGGGAGAAAAGTCGGAAGTTTCAGAACAGATCCGCCAACCCCAGCGTAGCTAAAAAATGAATAAATAAACACAAGAACGCAAATCTTTTTATCTGTATGAGAAATCAAAGTTTAAGAGGAAAACAATCAGATTCTCCTCCATGTTTGTTTTGGACGACACTTCTTCTGCCACTGTCAGTAGCAAATACTTCAGATGCAGCGCCCTCTAATGGTTGTTAGAGTTAACAACCACTAAAGGACAACCGGTGTTTACTTGGAAAATAACAGATATCTCTACCAGAAAATATGGTAAGTGTACTAGAAGTATACCAAAAGCGAGGTAGGCAACATACATAAAACTTTTCTGTATATTATCTATTTTGTAAACTTAGTCTGAAGAAGTATTCAGTTAGTATACTTCTTACACTATATGTACATAATATATAGCAGGGGTGTCAAACTCTATCGCAAAGGGGGCCAAAATCCAAAACTTTTTTTAAAAACCTAAATTAGCCAAAACAGCTAGCATGTAGCTGAAATATTAAACTCCAAAACAACATAAAAAAGTAAATGACAAAATAGTCCAAAAAGCTCAAAGAAATCCAAATTTTAAAACTGTAATAACTTTTAAACATAATTATAAATAATAAAAAGGCAGAAATATTATTCCAGAATAAATCAACTGTAACCGTAAATAACTTTCAATATTTTACTCTCCATAAAAATATATTTTGTCAAAATTCTATAAGTTAGAAACAAGTGCAAGATACCATCGGGCCACTAATAACAATAAAACAAAATGATCTGGAGGGGCAAATAGAATTACCCGGAGGGCCATATCCGGCCCCCGGGCCATGACTTTGACACATGTGCTTTACGGGTACTATTTTGTCCAAGAAGTTTGTGGATAACTGCTGACTCGGCTGGTGCAAAAGTGATAAAAGGGGAGAACCCCCCAAATGTGAATCCAGAGAAACAGTTTGTTTCCCTGAAGGATGAAGGTGTGAGCATCTTAGAGGAGGATGCGCTGCAGGCCCGCATGCTCCCGCACGGATCTGGGCTGGGTCTCTTAATTGGGATGTTTGTGCGTCCGGCTGCGGTGAGGACGGATCCGGCAGAGGAGTCACAGCCTGCGTGCCTCACGCAAACCCCTCCTCGGCTTGCGGGCTGATCAGCGCGGGGGTCTGACAGACTGACTGCCTCTCCCAACAACTACACACCCCGATCCGAGTTCCCCTCGACCCGAGCCTCCATCCGCCATTTTCAGCAGATTGAAGGCAGGTCGAGCACAAAAATCACAAGCCCCCGCTCAAATCACGCAGGTAAGTGCGGGATCCTCCGTTCAAAAACAGCAGCGGGAGACAATGCGGGAGGCTGCACTAACACCTTACTCCGTCCGGACCGATTGCGGGGAGCGGACGGGCTCGCAGACGGGGAGGGGGGAACAATGAGCCGCCTCATCCTCCAGGCGATT
>NW_023422060.1:0-1480 GCF_002922805.2 Oryzias melastigma
ATCCTCCTACTTCAGTTTAAATGTGTAAATAAAATAAATAAAATATATATGGATATAGTTCACACTGAAAGGCTTAAGAAAATCATATTATGGCCACTTTAAATTTAAGAAAAGAAAGAAGATTATCATTTGATCCTAATAGAAAGTGATCTGGTAACAAATTAGCACATTCAATAAATTCAATATTTTATCCCAAAATACATTTCTTTAACAATTAAATGATATTTCCCTTTTTAGATGCTAATTAAATCATTTGCATTCTTGACATTGACGGTGCATAAAAGTAAACTTGTTTAATCCAAGGTCAGACAGACTTGCCTTCGTTAAAAAATAACATTTAGGAGGCTTTAGAGCAGCACTTACCCTGCCAATATACTGGTTGTCAGTGCCGGTGTACTCCTCCATCACAGAAAACTGATTCCACATCCAGCCTCGCTTCACTCTTTTAGGCAGCGCCTCTTCTCTGACTTCTGCCCTTATGTCCTGTTTGTCTGTTCTCTCCCCGTTCAAAGACATAGCATCCAATGAACGACAGAGAAAGAGCCACACAAGACTCAACGTAAGGCTCCTCATAGTTCCTGAGAACACGGATGGAGGAGGACCTATCTCAGCTTGATCGTTGAGAGTTTGGGATCACCACTTTTGAGCTCATTGGCAGCTGTGAAAAAAATTAGAAAAAAAAGATATTTGTACTGAAGATAAACTGGAAAAAAAACCTATAAGACAAAAATGTACGCAACTACTGTATTTTTAAAACTACAAAATCCAACAATGTCACACAGTCTGTCATTAAAGCCACAGGTTTAGTCGTTACAAGATACATTTACTGAGTTATATTTCTTTGAGCAACCTTTAGTAAAAACTGTACTCCACAGAGTATCATTTCTACTTTTACTCAAGTAGATTTATTATAATAAACCAATACTCTCACTGAGATATATTGTCCTATAACTTTCTAAAAACTTTTTTTATTTGTGAATCTTTTGTGCCATTTATTATTGAGACACACAATATTGTAGGTGTTGGCAGATAACTACATTAAAAGTAAACATCACCATTTATCACTGTAGAAATATTTTTGTCCATGCAAACACACCAAATGTATCAACTCTGGAGATGTAGAAAGATGTTAAAATCTCACAGAAAGGATCATTTTGTTTGTAAATTAGCAGAAATTTGTTATTTTTCATAACAAAGTATTTTTTTAAGGTAATACTGTTAAACAAGTCAATGATTGGCCCTCAACATTTTCACCTCATCAAATCTGACCCCCTTTGCCAATGTTTGGACACCCCTGCTTTAAATGGTCATTTCAACAAAATGTATTAAAATGATAAATGCAAAGTGGTCTGTGACAGCTCAGAGGGGAAGAGCTGTCATACCAGGGAAAAATAGAAGTGAAATTAACTTTGTAGCATTCTTTTATATCCAAATTGGAAATGAAATCTGTCATAAAAATACATTTAATATGACTTTGACA
>NW_023422061.1:0-1480 GCF_002922805.2 Oryzias melastigma
AGACTCTGGGAGCTTGATTTCCAGGTAAAAGACAAACTTAACTTTTATCTGTAGAGGACTTTGAATCATTTGAATCATTGTTTTTCTCCTTAACCCAGGTAAGATACTTCTACTGATGTCTGTGGTTCAGAAGTGACTTGACACAAGAACTCCCGTATCCTTCGTTCTGTGTGATGCACTGACTCAGACTCATCTTTCACATTTTTTTTTTTTTTAAGTACTCTGCTTGACAGTCCTCTCAGGGATGCATTTATCTCTGTTGCTGCTTGACCTTTTCGTGTCACACTTTTTCCTTCCTGTCAATTTTCTTCCATCACACATGGATACTTCAGTCTGGGAACAACCAGCTTGTGACCTTTAGTGGCTCGCCCTCCTTCAAGTGTGTTGATGACTGTTTTGTGGTTGTCTGTCAAGTCAGTAGTTCTCCATGATTAGCTAGTTAACGGACTCAGACTGAAACCATTGAAGCTTTTTTGATTCCTTAGCTGATTAGGGGTTGAGTTACACTCAATCCTTCATTATAAAGAGATAAATATAAAAATATGCAACCTATGTGTTTAGTTTTAAATTGACTGACAACTTTTGAACAGTATTCTAATTGTTTGAGATGTACCTGAAACATAAACAGCAGTGATTCCTAATCAACAATATTCCACACATTAACAAGTTTTTCTCAACTTTTTATAGATTTACTTTAGTAAAGAGCATCTTAGACTTTGAAAGCAGACACAAACTTACATTCTTTGCCAGTGGGGAGACGATGAGCACACAGTCTGCAGCCGTAACCTGCTCTGCTAGCCAGCGCATCGGCCCCTGCTCTGCAATCTTTTCCTGTTGCCACATATCGATTGTCACTTTGCAGCCGCCATGGCACTGCAGGAACTCTGCCAGCTCAACTATGGCGAGCTGAAAGGCTGAATTTTCGGCTGGGTAGACGATAAGAACTGGTACTGGAACCGTGGGAGGTGGAAAGAGTCTTTTGAAACCAAACCTTGTGGCAATGTTGGGTCTACAAATGTAACCTGAGGAGGAGAGAAACATCATGGAGTAAAGGTTACTTATTTTCATCACTACCAAACAAGCCAAAAATTATTCTATATTTTACAAAGAAAACTCACATTTTCATTCATATTAGTACTATTTTAGTCAAATACCAGTAAATGTTAGTCTCAGTAAATAAAAAACTAAACATGAAATGACAGTTGGAGCTAAAATAATAAATGTTTGATTGATTGATTTATTTCAAGCATAGATTATAACAAAATATAGGGGAATACACACAAATATTTCAAACTCATTACAGAAATAATGAAATGCATTGAATAGAAAATAGAAAACAAACAAAAATGAAACACTTATGTCACATTTGATTCCCTAAATGTCTTAATTATTAACTAAAGTCAGGTACAGTTTGATTGATTGATTGATTGATTGAAAAGGAGAGGGAAGAAGCAAACGTATATGATTCCACCCCTACTTA
>NW_023422062.1:0-1479 GCF_002922805.2 Oryzias melastigma
AAATTGCCCCAGAAGCCTCGTGGTCTTAGAAGTGGTTTGTGAATCTCAGTCAGGACTGTATGTTATTTGACAAACGAGGTTTTCTCGCAGCATTACTTGCAGCGGTGAAATCATCGTGGTCTTCATCAATGTTTTCTGAGGCCTACGGAATGTGAAATTCAGCTCCTCTGTTTTTTTTGTTTGTTTTTGTTTAAGTCCCGTATATCAGACTAAATTTTGTTTCCAGATGCATTCCTGCAAAGATTGGCGACTGCCTTGAATGTTTCCCATTTGCGGATGATTGTTCTGACTGAAGAATGTTGAAAGTGTTTAGAAATGATTTTATAACACATTCCAGAGTGAAATGTGGCAACACTTTTTTTTTTGTTTCTTTTTTCCCCCTCACCGATTGTTCGTGTCTGTTTTTCTCAGAACATTTTTAACGCACACAACTGAAAGCTCCACAGGAACAGACTACACAAACATCTGCCTGCATAGAGGTCTGCACACCTGCTGATAAACAAATCATTAAAATTAATGATTACCAGTGCCTGTTTAAATTAATAATTTGCTCCAACATAGTTCTGTCTTCAAGCAGGATTTTATGTTTTAAGATGTAATCCTGTTTGGTATTTTTGATTTTTTGATTTAGTGAGTTTGCTTTTTCACCTCTAAGGAATACGATGATAACCATTTCCCTCAAATTTTGGAACAATTTAGCTAAGTCTGTGAAAATCAGTATACAGTTATAAAGCAACGATGGCAGATTCAAGTTTTGCTTTCCCACAGAGTTTAATGGGGTTTTTCTTAGCAAGACAAAACAGAATGCTAAGTGAAAAAAAGTTATGTTTTTATCTGCTTTAGCAGTTACCAACAGTGGCGACCACATGTAGAATTTAAAGTCACAAAAAACAAGGTGATTGGATTTTATTTTGAAGTTCTGTGCATGGATAATGCTTCCCGGAACTTCAGAAAATCTATTGAAACAAGGATTCTAGTAAAAAGCCTAAAAAGATAATCCACTGCAATAACAGGTATTTTTTCATCAAGTATTTTTTGCTACTTTCTAAATGAAATATAATTATTTTGCTTGATATGATGCAACAACAAAATATATTTTGAATTTCTTGCTGATTTTATTTATTTATTTACCTTTGGAAAAACAATTTTGTTTATTTATTGTATATTATAATACAATATATTATATAGTTATTGTATATTTGTGTAATATTAATAAGAAAACCTTTTTTGTTTCATAATTTACATATATTTTTTACAACTTAATCCTAAAATGTTTCTCTCTGTTCTTTTTTGTTAAATTGGTTTTATTCTAGCCCCTAAAATATAAAGTGTATGAATTTATCTATAAATGTACTTACTTTAAAAATATACAAAATTTTAAAAACATTTTGAAGATATTTTTCCAATTTTCAGGCCAATATATGTAAAGATGAAATTTCGCAAACTTAAAGATTACATTTTATTTTGAAAAGTCAGGGA
>NW_023422063.1:0-1479 GCF_002922805.2 Oryzias melastigma
CATGGAGAGCGCGCTTGGCCTCCTCGATGATCTGGTAGAAACGAGAATACAATTAACAAAAATTCCACAAAAAAAAGCTTGTAAGCGATGAGACTGACGAACCATTTTGTTGCCCCCACGGATGAAAATTGTTACGGCCCTCGTGTTTTTGCACTCCTGAATAACCAGCATGTGATCCTTGGTCGTGCCGAAGGAGATTTCCTTCACCAAGCCAGCTGTGCCAAGCTTTTCAGGCGTCAGCTCACAGAACCTCGGCACAATGCGCCCTCCTGTGGCGATGGCTATCAACTGCAAGAGAGCATTTCAGAGCAGGTGAGTTTTCTTCAAAAATCAACGTTGAAACACCAAATATTATTATATTAAAGGTTTTTAAGATTGAAAAACATTTTAGAGCAACCGTTTTTTTCCCCAAAGTGTACCCCCAAATAAACTAGTTTAATCAACTACAGAGCAGTTTATGATGGAAACGAGAAAGTAGGGAAGGACTTATGTTTGATTTTATACCAGGCAAAGATATGATCCAATTGATGTTAACTTTACCTTTGATTTGGATTTGTGTCTGGACAATACTTAATATTTTCAAAGCAAAAAAACCAAACATCTTAACTACATTTTGCTGCCTTTTTTGCCATTTTGTATATTTTGTTCTTAAATTAGAGAATATTCCTCTCAAAGATATAACTAAGTTTGGTTTATCCCCACTTAACTGACATATTTTGATGTTAAAAGGCTTGTAATTGTAGCAAATTGACATTCGGAACATTGACTGGTTTATAGTTGTAGTTTTAGGTAAAATTGTTTTGTCTTTATTGATAAAGGTGAAAGTCTTTGCAAGAATGACAACTAAATGATACAAAATTAACATTAAAGTTAAAGGTGGTTAATGTAGGTTAAACTTTTAAGTTTCATAGCATGTAAATTACCTCAATCTCAGGTCCTCCAACCCAGCGTACCGCAGGCAGCTCATTCTGCAGCAGAAGGTGGTTCGCTTCGTCGTCAAAGCCCCACTGACAGATGGCCAAGTTTGCACCGTTGCTTTTGACCTAAACGAAAGATTTGTACGTTTTTTTATTTTGACAAGAAACATTCGAAACATTGTGCTTTTATATATAATACATTGCTAGTAAACAAGTAGCCAAGAGGTTATCTGGTTACTGACCTGCTGGATCATCTCCTCAAACTTCTCTTTTTCATATTTCTGCAGCGCTTTGTAGTCCTCCACAGAGGTCACGTCCAACTTATGCTTAGTCTTGGGTTTAGGTGGCTCAAAGGGGCAGGTTAGGATGGCAATTTTGACATCTTTCAGTTCCTATAAGACACAAGAAAGTGCTTAGAACTGTAGGTTTCAGTTTTATTTTTAGATATCAACATGCAAAATCAATGAAAAGTTGAGATTGTATCTGTTTAAATACTGCAATTACTCAAAAATCCACTGAAAATTAAATGAATCTCTAGTCATACCTTGGGCATCTGGGGGTG
>NW_023422064.1:0-1479 GCF_002922805.2 Oryzias melastigma
TTTACTTATGCATGTTGTCAACGACCTGTTGATGAGGGTTTTCCCTGTGTGACATGTGACAACCCATCAACCACAACTTACTCACCAGACCTTAGAACCTCTAGCCCAGTCTTACTTGTTGAAGAAGTCAGCCGCGGCTCGTTTTTCTTCATATCTGGACTGTGACAGACACTCGTTCCAGCATCGATCCAAGGTCAGTCCATGCAGGATCTGGTTGTATGGCGTTTTCTCCCCCTCCATGTACAGGTTAATCCTTCGCACCTGCAATAGTACGCTGCAGATTGTCCTACCCTCAAGAATGTTGGATGGCGATAATGTCTTTAGCACTGTAACTGCCCACAAACCTCCTCAGCTGGACGGCCCAGACTCTGAGCCACATCGGTTATCCAGCTTTCAGCAATCATCATGCCTTGTGGTCCTCCAAACCCTCTGAAAGCGGTGTTGGATGGCAGATTGGTGCGGCACAGGAAGCCACGGCCACGCACATTTGGTATCCTGTAGGAGTTCTCCATGTGAAACAGAGCGCGCTCCATAATCTGAAAGAGGATTGCATCATCAGCGTTTCGTGACACACCACATTGAAAAATTTTAAAGGGAAAACTCACTGATAGAGAAAGATCCTGTGAGTTTCCAGCATTGCTGTAATAGGACACATCCAAGGCTACGACTTTCCCACTGTTTAAAAAACCAACCTGCAGAGGTAGAGACCATCCAGAACTGAAATATTACTAATCTTAACTGTATTTCTACAGCTGTAGCTGGAGTTGTCATCATACTTTATATTTCCCAAAGAAAGGGTGTCGTCCACCAGTGATGAGCATGTCCTCATCTCTGTCCAGCATACACCTGACAGGCCTCTTCAGCCTAAACACACAGACATAAAAAGTCTTAGAGTTAAGAAGATTTTGTTTATTAAACTGCAGTGTTTTAAAAAGCTCCTACTTGTTCGCTGCCACTGCAACAACAGTTGACAACACTGTGGAACGACTTTCTTTTCCCCCAAAACCACCACCCAACCGCTTCACCCGGACCAAGACCCTGTTAGCTGGGACACCGAGGACCTTAGCCACATGAGACTGAAATACAAACACGTGCCAATACCGTTTATAAAATATATTTTTGAAAATTTGTTTCTAACAAAACAATCCAGTTCCCACAATGTCCTTACTTGTGAGTCATTGGGGGACTGCGAGGAAACAAAAAGCTCCATCTCTCCATCTTCTTTGGGTACGGCCAGAGTAACGTGAGTCTCCAGGTAAAAATGCTCTTGACCTCCAATGTGCATCTCACCTGTGATGCAATCCATTTGTCAATAATATGGATTATGTGGAGTCTGACTCTGACATCACAGAGACCGTCCTACCCTCAACGACGCGGTCAGCCTGTTTAAACCCCATCTCAAGGTCTCCACTCTGCAGGGTTCGGATCGGCTCATAGAAGGACTGAGCGGCGATGGCTTCCTGTCAGGTAGGCAAACAA
>NW_023422065.1:0-1479 GCF_002922805.2 Oryzias melastigma
CTTTTGTTAGCTTAGGTTCTTTATTTTGTTTCTAAAAGCTTACATGGAATTGGACCTTCATTTTTATCGGATATATTTTAGATTATGACCGTCCTCAGGGGCAGGTCTGCTGGTGGTCCCCAGAGTCGGCAGTGGAACTATCCGAGGATGGGAAGTTTTAAAGAAAAAAACTTAAAACTCATGTTTTTAGTATAGCTTTAATGCAGTTTTTACATGTCGACATGATTTAATATGATGTTTTTTTTTATTTTCTAATAATTAATTCAATTTAATATGAGTGTAGGATGTGTACGTGTGTGGGTTTTTATGTTTAAACTCTTTCTTTAAATTCAATGCTTTGAAGATTTTTTAGCGAGAACCCTGTAAAATGGCGAGAAATATTGGAGCTATCCAGCCATACAGTTTTGAACCAGATACCAGCTCCGACGAGGAAAACAAAGACTTACATGGATCTAAACGTCTACAAGTGGAAGCATCAGAATGGCGGAGCAGGAGCGCGTGGCCTGCCAATTGTGGTTTTTAAGTCACAAGTACAAACTTTTTCAAAAGGCAGTTTTTCATCTGCTCCTGATTCCCAGTGATTTTAATAAATAAATGCTCAGAAATGCAATTTTTGTCCGAATCCAAATTCATCCTCTACAGCTCCCATTTTAAGGGCATTTGGAGGGGTAGAAGTGTTCAAAATCGTTTTTTAAGGGGTAGCCATAGTGGCGGAGGGCTCTGTATCCCAGCAGTTTACATGTAAGTAATGACTTTGTTTTAGCAGCTTAACGCTACCATAGATGACCGGCGAATAATGATGACATCATCAAGGGGTAGCGTTATCAGAATTTGACGACATTATTTTTCCATAACTCTCCTTTTAGATTCAGCTTTGAGCTTAATTTCTCTTAATATATGTCCTCCATCATCGGAAAAACTCTACAAAAACAGGATAAAAACACGACTTTTATTGGAGTTTAAGATGGAAATGGAAAGCTTATAAAAACTTTGTTGAGAACGGTAATTCTAATATTACTTTGCGCTGTTGTCTTGAAACCTTTTTCATTCTCTCTGCTGAAAACTTTATGCATCTTTATTTCAGTTTGATCAACAGAATTTTGATTAGTTTCTCTAGAGGATACATAGAAAAAAGAAAAATTACCCTGAGATATAAAAAAGCTTGAAAATTTCAACAGTTTTTACATTTGGCAAACACATGTGGCACAGCTCTGTGATAAAAAAAAGATAGATAACTTTAAATCTGCTAAAACATCTGAATTTTTATGAAATAAGCTTCAAAACAAATCTCCCTTACGATCAAAGAAGCTTCACAAAGTTATTATAAACATATACATTTCAGTCCACATCGCTGAAGCTTAAAAGCTGGAAAAGTGTTTTGGTGTTTCAATATGAATTATGAATCAAAATATTTTCTTGGAAGATTTATCTCAGAGGTTTCTGCTGCCTGAGAGTGAATTTAATTTGAAAGGATTTTAA
>NW_023422066.1:0-1479 GCF_002922805.2 Oryzias melastigma
TTTTCCGTGATCTTTTTCCAATGGCATTTTTTTCTGCTTCTAATTAGCAACAATTTAAATTAAATAAATTACTCGGAAATGTACATTTTGGGCTAATTTTCCAAATATATGTGAACATTTTTCGGAAAATTTTGAAAAATAATTTTTATCCGACTGGGTCTTTTTTTAGACATTGCCTCTGTGGGATGGTCTGATGAACTTAAAAAATGTAATTTGGTACCAGAAACCACAAAAAGTGAAGTCTGATAATTCATTAGCAACTATATTTTTTAAATATCTGTTTAGTTATGTATATTCTTGTTAAATCTTAATGTAAATCAGCGTTTCCGTGTCAAATTTATTATTTATAAGTCGATAAACTGGGTAATAAATCAATTAAACATCAATTTATTTTGTTTGTTTTAACAAATATATTTATTTAATAGAGCAAAAAAAAAAGAAATTCTGAAAAAAAATCTTTTTTTTTTTTTTTTACAATGGATTTCATACATTTTTAACATGACCCTGAAGAATAGCTTTTTTCCTTAAACACAGCCTTGCATCTTGCAGGACGTGATATTTGAAGGACAAACCGAGGTCGGTGCGTGTCGGCTCTTGTCCTCCACATCCAGCAGTATTAAACCAACCGCGTTGTGAGGAGTTTCCACGTCACGCGCCATAAATCATCCGCTCTTTTATGACACACCGCCTCCGTGTTCCTGAAAGCAAGATCAGCCCAGGCAACTGCGTCGAAGTTCAACTGCATGCTCCGATGGGAACGGTGTTCTGTAGCTTTTACCAAAGGTTAGCCAGCTCTAAAGGTTGAGTTCTCATTGTCTCCTTTGTTTCTTGTTCTGTTTCTTTTTCTAAATTGACTGAAAGAGGTTTCATGAATGCTCTGTTTTTTGTAAACATTCATTACCTGAAGGCCCAACAGGTAAATAACAAGAAAAGGATTCCTGAAGCATTAAGTCAGTAAATTATGTTTCAATCACATAGATCTGTATGCATTTTGATTTGCTAATTCAATAACTGACAGAAAACAAAAACTGCTTTGGGGATTGATTTAATACACAAAATTGCAAAATAATTTGTCATTAACAGGCGTTTCTTTTGAGTGTAAATCCCTTCATGTATGTCTTAGATCTATAATGTCACTAGTTTGTTAGCTTTTAATCAAACTTATACCTCTTTGACTTCCAGGTTGAAACCATTTGTTCATTAAATAACTGTTTTTTGATAAAAATATCTTTATTTCCTTAAATATTCGACTTTACAACTCTATGACCCAATCCGAATTCTTCCCTTCTCCCATCCCGCCAATTGGAGGGGATCAGAGACGGGTTTCACATCGGAGAAACACTTTATTTCACGCGAGTGTGCTCTAAAGCTGAACAGAAACGTAAGTAATGACTTTTTTGTTTTAACATGACCTTTTCAGAGTTCTAAAACTGCTGTTATGTTTATTCGAGTGCTGGAAGCTCAGCGCTAACGTAGCTG
>NW_023422067.1:0-1479 GCF_002922805.2 Oryzias melastigma
GTTGCTAGCAAGCTCTTTTGAATCAAGCTAGAGAGCTCTGGTGTATCGAGCTAGCGAGGTCAGCTGTATCAAACTAGAGAGCTCTGCTGTAGCGAGCTAGCAAGCTCCACTGTAGGGAGCTCCACTATATCAAGCTAGCGAAGGTCATGTGTATTAAGCTAGCGAGCTCCGCTGCATTGAGCTAGCGAGCTCCGCTGTATTGAGCTAGCAAGCTCAGCTGAAAGCGAGGTCTGCTGAATCAAGCTAGCGAGCTCCGGTGTATCAAGCTAGCGAGTTCTGCTGTAGCAAACTCAGTTGTAGCGAGTTATCAAAGTCCGCTGTAGCAAGCTAGCGAGCTAGGCGGTACTAAGATCCATTGTAGAGAGCTCCGGTGTATCGAGCTAGCGAGCTCCACTGTATTGAGATAGCAAGCTCTGCTGTTGCAAGTTCCACTGTTGTGAGCTCCGGTGTATCAAGGTAGCGACCCCTGCTGTAACAAGCTTGTGAGCTCCGCTGTAGCGATCTAGCGAGCTCCGTTTTGCCCCGGGAGGCTGGCCAGCGTAGCCAGCCCATCCACTGAGGGTCCACTTAAGCCAATGTGGACAAACACTGGTGGGGCCACGACAGAAACTGTTGACAAACTAATTTGGGGCCCACATTTTCTGCGCACTTTTAATGCTCGTGCTCTCTTATTGGACAAGGTGGACAGGACTGCATGTCTGTCATTGGACACCAGTAAAGATCGACAATAATTGAAAAAAAAAAAAAGTGCAGTGCACTGTCTAGTGGGCTTCAGATGACCCCACTTTTAATGCAAACAAGCCTAGGTGAGCAGAAGGGTTAAACCACATGGGGGCCACCCGGCCTTGCTGGCTGGGTTCACTTTAACTCTGTCCTTCTTTATGTTTCCATAGTTTTTAATAGAACATTTTCTGATCTCAAACATAAAAAGAATTGCTAATTGCTACAATAATTACCAACATTGATCTAATTAGGACGACAGCATAATAGTTTTGTTTGTGGTCACCCTTCATAGTTTAAAGGTCGATGTTTTTTCCTGGAATGTATCTGATATTTCTCATTTCCTCTTCATAAGAGAAGTGGAAAAGCGTCTTTCTTGTCTTTGCTTTTCAAAGCTCTTGAATGGGTCTTTTATGACAGATGTTGCACGTTTTACTACTCACCGACTGCATATCTGAAAAAGCCACTTCAATTTGATGTACATCAGAAATCCATACAGATTTATGATTTTGTATGGCTATTACTGCTGTTTTTATCCCTGTATATATTCTTATCAAACATAGATTTTGTTTGTTGTGTTGTTATAGCAGAATAACATCTAATTGGTTTATTAAAAATGGCTATATAAGCTGTTTGGCAAAGGTATAACGCCTCATTTACATTTAGATGGGCCCTAATTCACTTACATGCCAGTGCTGTGCTGATCAAGTCAGTAATGGTTTACTGATTTACATACAGTAAATGTCTCATCCAACAGGT
>NW_023422068.1:0-1479 GCF_002922805.2 Oryzias melastigma
GTGTGTTTATGGAACTTATTTATACTTTTTACTAAAGAGGAGGTTAATGGTTGCAGTGAGCAAATACATGAAGGTGTTAGATGATGTAGAAGACAGGGTTACATGGAGGAAAATGATTTAATGTGGAACCGCAAAAGAAGAGGAAGATTTATACGTTTTACCTTTAATTATTTTAACCTTTTAGTTTCTGTTTTTAATGTTTTTGAGCTTTTATTGAACACTGAGGTTATTTTAAGGGGCCTTTTAAATCAATAAACTTGAACTTGTAAAATATCTATTCAGAGCTACAAGATTTAATGAACTTCTATTAGCTTGAAATTTAAATGACCTCTGCTTTTACAGAAGTGTTTCAATTTTATTGTTAGACCCAAACCAATAAAATCCTCCTGATTAAAATATTAATTTCATGATCAATGTTACATGAGTTATGAAGCATCTTATTTACCACATATAGGAATTTTACAGGGTTCTCACAAGTTTCTTCAAGTTACACTTAAGACGTTTTAAGGCCTCACACGTAAAAACAAAGACCAATTTCTCAGTCTCCCATTTCCCATTTTATTTATTTCATTTATCTATTTCCATTTTATGGTCAAAGGTGTTGCTTCTGATCTAGTTTGTGGTATATGCTTTAATACTTTAACACACTTATTTTTCTTCTTCCAGCATATTGTTGCAACATAGCTGTTTTTTTTTTAACTATTTCACCAAAATAATCATGGTTGAAAAATTAAGTTTTTGACAAGCAATGTGAAACTGAACGGTTTTACAGAGCACAATTTTTTAGGCTCAAATATAAAAATTCAAGACATTTTGAGGTTTTTTAAGGTATTATTTCCAAATTAATAAATTATATTTTTATCACTTCCCTTTTGTTGTTGTTTTAAAACAACCTTGAACTATACAAGAGAAATTCAGGAGGACAGTAAGAATGAATTTACTAAAAGTAAAAAAATACACTACTTTGCCTTAGAAGTTTTTATAAAATTATCCATAGCTCCTTATATCACTGTGTAAATTTATGTGTAAATTTCTCTCATCAAAGGTCTTCTGAGTTCTTAACTTGTAGTTCAGCAATTCTATCACATGTATTTCCTTCACAATTTTACCCCGTTCCTGCTGTGTTGGTGAGTCTGTCTTGTGACCATTTTCTTGCATGTAGCTGGAAAATTTTTGACTACATATCTGTCCTTTTTGAGTAAGTTTTCTTATATATATTTCCCCGATACAGAAATAAGCTTGTATGGTATACTGTAGCCTGCCATTCTGGTTATGATCTGGTGAATATCCTTCCAGCCAAATTCAAACATTCAATGTTTTTAATATTTTTTAAGAGTAGACATTAATTTGTAACATACACACGAAAGATCTCATGCAAACTTTGTTTTATAGGAAAACCCACACCTATATTTGATCAAGTGTAATAAAAGCCACTATCAGAGGGCGTTAGAGCACACCCTAGAAATTTGCATGTCCAAA
>NW_023422069.1:0-1479 GCF_002922805.2 Oryzias melastigma
TGAGTTTCTCCTGGCTTAACCAATATTTGTGCTTTGGTCGAAATTGACCAATTTTCACACTTGTAAACTGGTCAATTTTGACCCGAAAAAGAGCTTGAGTTTGTCCTAGCTTAGCCCTTATGTTGTGTTCGGGTCACAAATGATCCACTTTGAGGCTTGTAAAAGGGTCAATTTAGACCCGAACAGAAGCTTGTTTCTCCCAACTTAACCTTTATATGTGTTCGGGTCAAATGGGACCCATTTTTACACTTGGAAATAAGTCAATTATAGACCCGAACAGAAGCTAGAGTTCCTACCCACTTAAACCTTATGTTGTGTTCTGGTCAAAACTGACCCAGTTTTGCACTTGGAAACGGGTCAATTTTGACCCGTAGAAAATCTTGAGTTTCTCCCAGCGTTACCCTTATATTGTGTTCGTGTCACAATTCTCCAATTTTTACACTTGGAAATGGGTCAATTTTGACCCAAACAAGAGCTTGAGTTTCTCCTATCTTAACCATTATATTGCGTTCGGGTCAAAAATGACCCATTTTTACACTTGAAATGGGTCAATTTAGACCCGAACTGGTGCTTGAGTTTCTTTTAAACAAACGTTGGGACTCTCACTAAGATCAGTAAGAAACTGGACCAAATTGCTTTCTAAGTGTTAAAGGTTGCGGACCTAGAGTAGCCTAGAGGGCTCTAGAGTAACCACTCAACAATTGTGCCTTGAATAATTTTTATTTTTTGTTCCAGGGATTATTTTTCCTAATTCATTGATTTTAAAATTGTAGAATGATGTAAAATTACTCATTTTAGTCCTCTTAAAATTCTTTCACTGTTAAATTTGCAGTAAAAAATGTTGATGTACAGTTGGAGACACACTTTTCTTGACACATAAGTATCAACCAATTGAAATTTCTTGAAATTAATCAAGTCCTTACTGTAACCAATGCCCACACACACCATGTACAATGGATCATGGTTCAAAGCCAAGTAAGTAGGGTTGAAGACCTTCAATGGTGGGTTAATGGTTATTAATATCAATAGTTTTGATGATTTCAACCACAAGCCTTGCATCACTGGTAGCAAGCACAAGCTCTGCAAGAATCGAGGCACATTGTGTGTGTGTAAAGTATGAAATGCCACTACAATGTTGAGTGTTTCAGGGATACCATATTGAGTAGAAGATGCATTAGAGATGATGGAATATATGGGAATCTAAGGAAAGTAATCTGTGTTCACACCAGGCATCTGATACATGCTGAATACTGGTTCTTAAATGTGCTTTTAGCATATGGTGTTTATTCTGGACTACTACCACCCAATACTAGCACATATACTTCCGGCCGGGCACAAACAGCAATTATTAATTTCTTCTCCATGATCAATTTTCAACGGTTGGTACTTAGATGAAATAAAAGAGACGCCACCATCCATACGGCTCTACCAAATCAGAGTCCCTGATTGGTCAAAGTTCAACCTTGTTTAAGCTCCAAT
>NW_023422070.1:0-860 GCF_002922805.2 Oryzias melastigma
GCCTATGACTACAAACTCCAGACGGCATTAAAGACCCACTAAAATAGTGGTTTTAATATGTTCTTGTAGTATTTTTCTCAAAATAAATAAAAGCATTTAAGACTAAAACTGAGTTTCTGAGCAGAAGAAATCACACAATTTGAAAAAGTTTAGGTTTTTGTAACTTCTGTAACTTTTATGTCCGGGCCAAAGTCACTCACAGTTGCTTATTGTCCTATTTGCCCAAATAGAACTCAGGAAAAATTGTTTTTATGTGCAGCTCTCCTAGCCTGGAATGTTTGACCAAAGAGTTGGAGCCTGAACTGAACTTTTAAAAATTCAATGTTTTCAAGAAAATTCCAATAAATGTAATTGTTTCTCTCAATCACAGATTTCACTATTTTTATGATTCACTGTTTTATGTTTTAGCAACTTTTTTATGAATGTTATGTTTTAACGTGTGATTGTTCTAATGTTTCGATGTTTGATTGTTTTATTTGCCCTAAAGAGTGAAGGATTTTGTAATGTTTGATTGTTCTAATGCTTTGGTTGACTTCTAATATTTTAATATTTGATTTGTTCTGATGTTTGACTGTTATTACGTTTGATTGTTCTAATGTTTGATTTGTTCTAATGTTTGATTGTTCAAACGCTTTGGATCATTTTTTATATTGTTTGGATGTTTTAACGATTGTTCTAATGTTTGATAGTCCTGCTGTTTTAATGCTTGACTGTTCTAATGTTTTAACGTTTGATTGTTCTAATGTTTTAACGTTTGATTGTTCTAATGTTTTAACGTTTGATTGTTCTAATGTTTCAGTGTTTGATTGTTCTCATGTTTTAACGTTTGATTGTTCTAATGTTTCAGTGTTTGATTGTTC
>NW_023422070.1:1019-1479 GCF_002922805.2 Oryzias melastigma
CTAATGTTTTAACGTTTGATTGTTCTAATGTTTCAGTGTTTGATTGCTCTAATGTTTTAACGTTTGATTGTTCTTTTTTAAGATTTGATTTTTCTTCTGGTTTAATGTCTCTGTAAGTTGGAAGCCTGTGGCTTCCTCTTCATTCTAATGTTAATGTTCACTAATAAACATGATTTTGTCATTCTCAACTATTCCTAAAACAGAGCCTACTGTCGAATAAAAGATAATAGTAATGCCCAAGAAGAAGGAAACTGAGTACAGTGGTCGCTCACTTTAGTGCTAATTTTTTTCAGTGTAACGTTGTATGTTTTTTTTGTTCACAGCGCATTGTGTTCTGTGTCCTGATTGGCTGTAGATATTGTCAATCAACCTCAATGAAATACCTCCTGTACAGAATGCATTCAGTCCCTAAATAAACACAAATCTTTGATCACAGTCAGATCTTTGGTTTCATCCTATA
>NW_023422071.1:0-1478 GCF_002922805.2 Oryzias melastigma
GCTTCTAACTTCTAGCAGCCTTCTATGTTATTATGTAGAGAATATTTGTCTCTATGATGCAGCTCAGACAAAGTAAACAAAGAGGTACATGGATCTATTTGTCTGCTATGGATGAATCAGAATGGATAGGAGTAACAAGCTGGCATTATCTGGTTTTTGAAATCTATATAAGAGTTTTAGTAATTTATCAGTTCTCATGCAGATTTATTATCAAGTTACAAAGATAAAAACATAGCGAAACATAAAAGACAGTCATTTACTGTAGAGTAAAAGTACCATAAAAGTAGGGAACAGTAAGAGTGATAAAACATTCAGAGTACAAGAGGAAATCTGATAATTAAATACAAAGAAAAGCAATTATAAGATGATTTTTCTTAATATATGTGCTCACTCATGAGAATAATCCCACAATAACATGTAAAAAGCACCAAAAACAGGATTTTTTTTTTTGGGTTTTTAAAATGAAGGTAACATTTGAAAAAAATGACATCCACACCAAAGTATTTTTTGCAAGAAAACGTGCAAAACATACAAAATAATTTTTAAAAAATGCATTAATTTAATATCTAAATAAATATAAACAGGAAAGGACTATTTTTTTAAAGAAACATTTAGAAACACTTAATCCAAGTCCACCCAAGTTTCATCTGGTTGTTCCAAAACCAGGAGAAAAGTAAAAGATAATCGTTAATTCAGGGATGTGGAGGAAGGACACAAAGCAATGAGATTTGTAAAACTCTCAAAAGAAAACTGTTATATTGTCCTATAGCTATTGTCTGGAGCCTGTACAAAATCCTTCCAGAAGTTACCATAGAGTTAAGATCAATAAAACAAACGGAGGACGAGGCTGTCAGAAAAGTTAGCACCGCACTGCTTGAGTATTTCATAACATCTGCATAGAGTCAGAATGGCAATGGTGACGAGGACGTACATAATATTATTCCTGGTCAGTCAGACAATAAGATTTGTTACGTAATGAGAGACAAAAGATCTAGAGTTTAAGAAGAAGCCTTCATCTTAAAGGGTTTTATGGAGATGATTTTGAAGATTGCAACTGCAATATAGAAACCCATGAGATATAATTGTGTTTTCCTGAGCCTCACGAGTCTTTACATAACAGTCACTATTTGCCATAAAACGTGACCGTGTAAACTCCAGGCTCAGATTGATCTAACATATTTGATCATTATTTTGTCCAACATCCAAATGATTTTCAAAAAAGTTGCTTAAAAAAATAAGAATTTTCTAAAAACCATAAACAAATCTAATGACTTCTCTCCTCCCTTAGTCTCGGACTTGAAGGTACTAAATCTCATCTCTGCCACTTTATGCTAAGCTTCAAACGCCTCCTGAGAAAGCTGAAGGTTGTAAGGAAATAGTAAAACATCATCTGCAAACGGCTCAGGTGGAATTCCAATTCTATGTAGACATCAGCCTCAGCTTTTTCTGACCCCCCTCTTTTTTTTTTTTTTTTTTTT
>NW_023422072.1:0-495 GCF_002922805.2 Oryzias melastigma
TCAGATGCTCTCATCACAAACAGTCTTACCATCCTCACTTCAAATAGAGGAAAGCTTCACCTGTCAGCTTCCTTCAGCATGTGGTCTGGATAAGAGTTTTTGAGAGCATACTGCCCTAAATGTAAATGTCCATGTAAGAATGATTAAAGATATATTTTTTTCTAATAACTGACAGCAGGCTAATATTTAGAGCATATTTGTAAATGACATATTTCAGATATATGATAGATAGCTCTTTTCTCTTTTCAACCACTTATCCCCCCCACACACACACACACTCAGAAATACTTAAAAACTGAGTTTTTATTTTAATTTTATTATCAATCAAGTTGTGTGAGTCAGTGGTAGAAAAGCAGGTGATCAGAACTGGCCGTGATTTGTTTCTTTAACAGAGACACAGGAGTGCTGCGTTCCAGCGCTATGACTCCTTTGTCCACCAGGGGGCGTCAGGCACATTTGTGGTGGGGAAGGGAAAGCACAGATTCACAACTGTGT
>NW_023422072.1:650-1478 GCF_002922805.2 Oryzias melastigma
ATACAACAACACTGGTAATAATACATAAAAAATAAAGAATCGAGAAAGCGGCGCGAGTAACCTATCAAAAATTAAACACCAAACTGCCGCTGGTGACAGAGCACAAAACATTGTTGACCGCCCATATTTGAACAAAGTCATCAATCGAGTTCACAAGTCTATAGTATCTATACTCAATTCCTATGAAAGGAATCTATACTCTCCTACGAGAGAGAGAGAGAGAGAGAGAGAGAGAGAGAGAGACACACCGTTGGGCAACACCATCAGATCTGAATCCAAGAGACAAAAAGGGTCCAGGCCGGTCTCAAGATGAAGTTCAATCCTCGAGCAGCTCATGCAGAGAAGGTAAACATAGAAGTCAGTAGCTTTGGCAGGCTGTGGTCGCAGGCAGGAAGGCAGGCATTCTTCTGGCACAGCTCTGCAGAGCAGGACCTGCTGTAAAGGCAGCCACACCGGTGAGACCAATGAGGTGGATTACCAGTGCGAGGTGTGAGGAGACGTTATCTATGGCTTTAAGAACGAGATCACGACTGTAAGCGGTGGCTGGGATCTCCCTTAGAGAGTGAGAAGCTCAGAGAGATCACGGAGTAGAGCCGCTTCTCCTCCACACTGGGAGGAGCCAGTTGAGGTGGTTCGGGCATCTGGTCCGGATGCCTCCTAGACGTCTACCTGGAGAGGTGTTCCGGGCATGTCCCACTGGGTGGAGGCACTGAGGAAGACCCAGGCCAGCCGAGAGACTATGTCTCTTGGCTGGCCTGGGAACACCGAGGAGAAGGAAGTCTAGGTGTCTTTGCTTAGACTGCGGCCCCTCGACCAGCTCCTGTATGA
>NW_023422073.1:0-1478 GCF_002922805.2 Oryzias melastigma
TATCGCCTTCTGCTCAACCTGTTTCCCATGATGAACCTGGACAAACATTCATCAAAATATATACATTTTTAGCTAGAAAAAAGGCTACATTTACACCTATGCATATTGCAAAACAGCACTACTGCTACATACTTTCCTAAATGGATGTACAGCTACTACAGTTGCAATATTTTCATTATTTAAAATACTTGCTTGACCATCCTGGACTATTTTTTTAACTGTATTTTTCACTTTGTGACACATTCTGACACATTTGCAAGAATCCAGTTTTCTTAAAGCTCTGGAAACCCTTTAAATAACCTTATAAATAACAATCAGAATGTGAGAAACAGTGTTTTCCTCTGTATCTGTACTTTCTGATGTTAGAACCACACCTTTATTCTGCTGCTCCAAACTAAACGCTTTAGTCCTTTCATATGTTGTTTTAGACATTTTTTTTATATTATTATTTGCAGCACAAACGCATTCAATACCCTGAGGAATTATAGATGTTAATGGAAAAAAAAAATCAAAGAAATAATCTAAAACGACCCCGCCTCCTTGTGATGTAAAAAACAAATCCGTTTTAATCTATTTACATGCAGGATTAAGATTACCGTTCTAATGTGTAAATTAAAGTCCAAACCGTTTCCCGACCCACCTTTGATTTTAGATGAAAGCAGATTAACTTGCAGTTCGTCTCAAACTTGCTGGAGTCCGTGCGACACTCTGCTCGTCGGTTGCAGCGCGTTCCAGAGCGGCGGCGCGCGCCTGCAGTCTGCGCGCGCACCTCCATCCAGGCAGACAGACAGACAGGCAGGCGGGCAAAAGTGGATGAACAGCAGAAAACTACCTTCCCTCCAAATGAATACAGTCCTGAATCCGTTACCTGTTTGTTCACTTTAGTTAGGAAATGATTTAATTTCCAAACATTTTTACACGATTAAAAAAAAAATCTTTCTTTGTAAAATTCTGTTTCCACATATTGGACTGTAATGATGGTTTGATCATATTTTGCTGCCATATTATTCGATGGATATGGTTGTTTTTACATTATCGTAAAATAAACCGACTATGTCTCTATACTTAATTTATTTCATTTTGAAATATTTTATAATGGTGTTGGTCAATTTGATTTGATTAACAACTTAAGTCAGACAGATTAATATGGTTGGATCATAGGAATATAAATCAATTAATCGTTACACCCATGGTAATTATTGATTAGATCTGCCCATTCTGCGTGACCAGTTATTTATCAAAAGTTCCTTCTTGTAATAATAACCACAACAAACTACATCTTAGTACGTTTGTTGGATTAAAGTTTCTTCCCCCTGAATTGCACTTGACTAAACAAATAGTAACGTACGCTTAAATTGGTTCAATCCGTGTTTCATATGAATATTTTAATAAAAGGATTTGTTTTTTTATTTCTTTTCCACACAACAGGAAGCCAAAGATACAACAATAAATGCAGTTTATTAGAAAGTCTCTGAGTC
>NW_023422074.1:0-1478 GCF_002922805.2 Oryzias melastigma
CCTCCTCTTCATCCTCATCTTCCTCTTCTTCCTCCTCTTCCTCCTCTTCATCCTCCTCTTCCTCCTCTTCCTCCTCCATCACACATAATGCTCCTCTCTCTCTCTGACCTCTCCATCTCCTCCACAGCATGATCTTAACTTCTTAGCTGCTCATCGCGGTCAGATCCTCACAATGACACTAATCCCTGTTTCTAAAGTGAATAAACGTGAGTTTTCCTCCCAGGTTTCCGGTGACTTACTGTCCGCGGATCCTGGAGACGTGGTCGGAGATGCAGGAGTGGATGTCGCAGTTCTTCCGGTAGACGTCGGCCAGCAGCTCTCCGAAGTAGCGCGTGTCCAGCTTGGTGGGCTCGGGCATCTCCAGCACCTGCGAGCTCAGGTCCAGCCTGGAGAACCTCTTCGTCAGCTGCGGCGGAGCCTGCACCACGTTCACGATCTCCACCTCTTCGATCTCCACCTCCTCTCCATCCTCCTCCTCCACCTCCTCCTCCAGCTCCTCCTGTAGGACTTCGTCCTGGAAACAAATCAAGGAAACATTCCTCCGTTCTGTTATCTGCAGCATTGTTCAGTTTCCCTTCATCTGGTTTAAAAAGTGTTGAACGTATTTTTGAGACACACAGAAGAGGAAGAATGAAAACTGCCACTCAAAGTGCATGAAAAACCAAAAAGTCGTTTCTCTGATGTTTCCCGCTGCCGTTTGCTCCGTAGCTGCAGGGAGCGGCTCCTCCTTTTCACGGGTTAATTACAAAGATCCTGACGCAGGAGGACGACGCTCCCTGTGCAGCTGCAGGTCGTTCCCTCAGCTGGATCCAGATCCGCTTTCCCAGGAACAGCAGGAACTTTCTATGAACGAAGCTGAACTTGAAGAAGACTGTAACCATGGAAACGGAAGGAGGATGAGGCTAGAAAACCTCATTTCAGCAATTATTATGTTTTACTGCATAGATTTAAAGAGTAAAATGTACAAATAATAAACCATAGAAGATGCATTTGGTAAGTTGTTCACTTTGTGTTTTTATTGTTTAAAAAGTGCTTTATGAACAAAGTTTATAAATCTGTTTTCTTCTGTATCTTTATAGGGCTAGAGATGATAATTTTATCAGATCAATACATTATCCAGTTTTGAGGTTCCTAATTTACCTTTTGTTCTGAAATCATTTTTTCTGAAGAGTTAGAAGTCTCCGAACGTTTTTTATCGTTTGCGCTTCAGTAAAAGCCCCGCCTCCCTAAACCAGGTCAGCAACCTTTCACAGTAAAAGAGCCAATGGGCTCGTCTTCTACTGATCAGAACCTGGAAGGAGCCTTTAAGAATATTTTTTGGCACAAACAAAAGCAAAAATATGAGAAGAACCTATATATAGCTTCTCTCAAAATGTATTTAGTTTTTCTTATTACGTTTGACAGAAGCTATAATAACTTATTTTCAAAATAAAAGCTGCTCTGTGACAAACAGGATCATCTCAGTGCAGCTAGTAACC
>NW_023422075.1:0-1478 GCF_002922805.2 Oryzias melastigma
AAGAGAGGACTTCTCGTTTTAAAAAAAATGTAAGCAATTTGGTGAGATCTTTAACCTTAGAAAAACAGGAAAGCTCTCAGTCAATTTAAGACAAGTTTATTTGAATTGGACATTTCACGTACAGAGACGATTCAGAGTGATTCACACAAAACATTAAAAGAAACAAGTAATAGTAAAGATGTGATCATTAAAATAACATTAAAAGAAAGTAATAATTTAATTTAAATCAAGCATGCATAAACGGTGCAGATGTAAACATTTGAATAGAGGGTTTACATAGGATGGTAAAATATTGTGAAAATTTTTTTTTTTTATTTTTTAAAATGGAAACTGAACATTATTGCATGCAGATTATAATATTTTAAAACTTTGGTTTATTTATATGTTTCTATTTTAGAAGGAGAAATCCTTCTACATTCTATGTAGTGTAGTCCCACCCTTATTGGCTAGTTTACTCCAAACACTTGAAAAGATTTTTCTTAACCTTCTCTCAGTCTGAGGTTGTAGAAAACAATAGATTCTAAAGTACGTCTCACTGTAATCTCCTGACAGACTGTCAGGAGATGCCAGTTTTATTCTCAAGCAGGACATGGCACTTTCACACATTACGAAAAGATACCTAAATTTGCTTTAAATGGCCAATTGGGTTTTAGTTGAGACTGTTTGCTGCTTCATTAACTTTATAATTTTGATTCTTCTCATCTATAAAGTAACCTCACTACATGTTGTTACTATGACAACACTAGAAATTGTTGTACATGTCTTTAATTCTCACACATTCTATGTGATCAGTGAACTTTTCAATATTGCTTTAGAGAAAAAATGACTGCATTTTATGTTTTTGAGCTATTTAAGCTAGTAATTCTTAATAATTTTTTTTTTACTGAAAATGTAATGAGGAAAAGGCAGATAAAGTAACAGGCTGGTGTTTGTCTTGTGTTCATGTGATGACACGTACAAAATGGTGTTTCTGTTCTTTTTTGCTTTCAGTGTTCTGTCTCAATATTTACTTTGAAGAATAAAGATGACATGAAGATCAATCAGAAGTGTGGAGTCTTTTCTACTGTTTCTGCCTTATGTTGGTTCTCTGCAGGTTCCAAAGCTGGTCTCCTAAAGTCCAGTTCTGACTGCTGAACTCTGGCGTGAGGTCAGATCACAGAGTTCTATCTCTAGAGGAAGTCTGCTCAGGCGAACACAGAGAGTCAAGCCAAAGAAAACCAACTGAGGTTCAAGAAAGTCTTCCTCTCACTGAACAAACTCGTGAACATGGGGAGAGGAAAAGCAGAGAATAGAAATGTATTCTGTATTGCTAGTTTTATAAGATAATACTTTAATAATCCCCATCAGGAGAAATCGTATTATCCAGCACCTATCACACATAATTTAAAGTAAAGTGTAATAAGTACCCAAGAAATGAGTGGTGTGTTTATATAGACCAGTGGCGGGCCGTGCATTTCACACCTAGGCCTTCAGTAGTG
>NW_023422076.1:0-1478 GCF_002922805.2 Oryzias melastigma
CCAGAATATCACCACAACCTACTCAATTATCACAATGCTCAAAAAAGATACTTTTTGTCATAAAAAAGGCAAAACTCCTATTGATATGCATACAAATTGTAAAATGGCGCATAGTTTTAAAATGCCAATCCCATTCACCCATGGACACACACATTCACACTCTGCTACTAACACTACTTTAGATCAAATATAACATAATTTATAATAGATTTTAAACATTAATTTTAAACCCATACTTAGATGACTAATCTTTGGTGTGCAGCCGGATAGCTCCAATATTGCTCACCATTTTTGTTGTACCACTAATGTTAGCATGGGGTTGAGTAAGTTAGTGGAAGAGAGTGTAAACAAATTGATGATGGGAAATGGGGGCAGGCTTACTATGTGCCAATGGTAATAATTTCTAATAAACTTCTGCCACTCTGCAGAAACTATGTCCTAGAAAACGACAGTTTTGGGGGGTTTTTTTGCCTTAAAAACTGAAGAATTATAATTAAAAAACCTTGGGAACGTTTTTAACGATAGATTAACCCTTGTGCTCTCTTATGGGGTCCAGATGACCCCACTCTTATATTAGTGCGTAATCCCTCCCCTGATAAAGGTGGAAAGGATATTATGTCTGCCACGGACATCAGTGAAGATAAAAAAAATCCTTGGAAAACAAAGTCCCGCACGCTGTCATGTGGGGTTCAGATGACCCCATTTTTAACGTAAACATGGCTAGGATAGCACAAAGTTTAGAAGATGATCAGAATGTCTCCGTTTGTTGGAATTAAATTCTTAATTTCTGCACCAATATACAAAGCATTCAAAAATACATTTAAAAAAATCTGTGAGTTTAAGTGCATCCATGAAAAACCATTACAAGCCTTTTCCAGTGTGACAACTTCAAAGAGTTGGTGACTGACAAATCCAGCCCACTCCCTAGAGTTTATTTGGTTAAAGGGATTTATGATTAAGATCATGTAGCCTTTAAAAAACATGATATAATCTGCGTGTAAATGCATATTGTTTAACTTGATTTTTAAAAATAATTGCATACATGCATGCCTCATTGTTACTACACTGAAAGGGGGCAGGAAAGATCTTAGTACATGACCGGAAGTTTAAGAGAACAAAGGCAGTAGAGGCTGCTTTTTTACAATGAGTCAGTCAGCTGAGAGAACATTCACCAAACTACCTATAGATTCAAATTTAAAAACTATTTTCTTCTCTAAAAAAGGAAAAAAAACAACAGGAGCGTGGCTCATTTTTAGCAAAAGAATAAACAGGAATAAGTCTAATTGTACTTTGGCTGCGCAAATATTTAAGAGGCCTCTAGCGAGCCAAAGCATCACATAGTCTGACTGTTCTTTTTAAAACAATCTTTATTCTATTTTTTTTTTAATCACATCATAGACAAAACAAGATCATTTTTTGGAGACACAAATATGAAAAAAATTGAAATAGAAATATTTATTTCTGTGTAATAGTGTTCA
>NW_023422077.1:0-1478 GCF_002922805.2 Oryzias melastigma
GTACATGAAATGTGCTATACAAATAAACTTGCCTTGCCTTGCCTTCTCGCTGTGAGGCGAGTGCGCTAACCACTGCGCCACCGTGCAGCCCATGGTCCAAATCACTCTAGAATATTGAAGTTATTGAAGAATGTTAAAGTTAACCAAGACCTATCGGGGTCAGCAATTTAGATTGACCTTTGATGCGAAAAACGCGTAAATTTACAGTAAAAAATTGATTAAAAATAGAAAAAGCACCCAAAGTGATTCTAAATTGCTGACCCCGATAGATCTTAGTTAACTTCAATATTTTAGAGTGATTTGGACCAATTAGTTATGAAAACCTGAAACATGAATCCACTGGAAGGACTTTTGGTGAAGTGACATGATTCCAGTGGTAGTCCAAGGTCTGGATTCCATCTTCTGCTGCCTGATTAACAGCCGTCCTTTTGGTTTGAACAGAGTTTAGGTTTTTATTTTTATTTAACCTTTATTTATCCAGGCAGGACAGATTAAGAACGGCATTCTTATTTACAACTGTGGCCTGGCAAAAGGCAAGACCTTTGGAGAAAGAAAAAAAGGAAAGAAGTTACAAGTGTAGCAGTCCGCCACCCTTTGTGGAAGGAAAGGGGGCTAGCTGCACAACTAAAAGCAGGTCTCCAGAATTAACCAGAGGAGGCAGTAGCTAGTATTTAAAATATATTTATTAAAACACAAGGAACAGGACCAAGCAGTGTTTTTTTCAAGAACTGGGCTGTGGCAGGATAACTTAAAAACACAATTGTCCCTCAAATAAAACACAGCATGCTCAATAAAAACGAGAGGACAGCACAGCAAATAAAATCCACAATCCTGCACAGCACCAGGTTACTGTTTAAAACCACTGTATAAAAGGTCGACTAAGTTTTTAAAATGCCGAGTGTTAAAAGGGGTTAAAAATACCCAAGACAAAACACATTAAAAAAGATAAAAGAGATAAAAAATAAAAGCGAGCAGTGGGATAAACAGTGACAGGCATGACAGCACATGAATACATCCTAAAAACAACAAGAGAGATTTTAGGAACACAGTGAGGAACCAAACGATACAAACATTTGGAAAGCTGATCTAACTCACATTTAAAAATCCCTTCCTCTGTTCAATCGTGTGGACATCTGTGGGTTCTCCAATGGTGACAAATCTCCCAAACAACTTTGGTTACAATAAAACAGAATTTAGGTTAAAATTCACATGAGCCACATAACTGTTTTAAAAGCACATTAAAACAGTCTCCACAAAATACGCCCCCGCTTTACGTTTTGGAATCGCGTTACAGCCAACTTACATCTGTGTGGAGGCTCCACATACGCTGCCTCTGTGGCACGCTTATGACGAAGGCGGGGGGCACACATAAATGGCAAGGTCGACTTGACGGTGGCCCTGTACAGATACAATGTCAACACGCGGCCGTGATCAAACTTTAAAAAAGAGAGCGGCTTCCCGCGCTACCTGCACTCAGC
>NW_023422078.1:0-1478 GCF_002922805.2 Oryzias melastigma
CTGCTGCTGCCTAGACTGATTCCTCTCATCTCACTCCTCTCCATCTGTCCCATCTTCATCTGTATTTAGGAGGATTGACTCCTAAATACATAATAAGCCATGAGGCTCTCTGCTGGATGCCACTCTCCACCGTTTATTTAATGACATTTTCTGGAAGAGATGATGTGATCTCTGTACTGCTGGACTCATCTTTTGTCTTTGATGCAATAAACTTCATAACTTTGTGGGGTTTGCAGTGCAGCCTGTCTGGTTTTAAATCAGAACAGATGCTCTGTCCTATGGAGCTCCACAGGGCACAACTTCAGGACTGCTTATTTTTTCCTTTGTATCTATTTAGCTGATAACATATGTGAGATATGTCCTATCAAGTTTTCTTCAGCTTCCTCCTACAGTCTGAAAACATACTTCACTTCTGATCATGTGGTCTTGCGACACATTAGCGACCTGTCCAGGGCGTACCCCACCTCGTCCAACAGTAGCCAGGAAAGTCTCCAGCAACCCTGAGACCTCAAATGGGATACAGTAGGTTAAGAAAATGAATATGAAGAGTTCACATTTATTTCATTCTTGTCATACATCAAAAATTAGAGGGAAAGCAGAAGTGGTTGTGTTTGATCCGTGTGGTTCTGTGATGCCTCTGCAGCTAATTTGAGTTCCTCTGCGTGTTGAAAAAAAAATCTGTCAAATTTTGTTTTTTGATTGAAGTCATTTTAAACACAATCTTCAACTTAAGACAGTGATGACTTCCACCTTATTTCACATAATGCAGCAGGAAAAGGTAAAGCCTTTTTTATTTGATCAAAATGACACTTTTGTGATATAAGTCAATTTTTAAGAGAACCATTTATTACATTTTACTATGCTATATATAACGTCAATGAAAGTTTTCTATTTTATTTTGTTCTAGCTATCCACTCTTTCCTAACACAGTAGCTGGATTGCTTTATAAGTCATTTTATTTTGGAGTCCAGCACCAGTCCCTTTTGTCTCCAAATGGTCAAGAACACAGTTGCATTTGTACTAATTTAAAATCACTTTACACAAATCCTGGCTTCCCTCCATTGGCTTCCTGTGCATTGTAAAATTCATTTTAGAGTTCCTTCATTTGTTTAAGTCCCTAAATGATCTTGCCTTCTTAAATGTCTCTGAGCCTCTTTCTCCCCGACCAGCGGAATCGAAATATCTGCAGACAAGGATCCATTTGTGGATCCTTCCTATACATACTTACCGATTTAAACATTTCTGTTGCTGGCTTTTAAGTGACTCATTCCTGGTAAAGAAGAAGCATTCCACAGTAAATGGTTGCAAACTGCATCATAAGTAATAGAGGTCAAAACTAAAGGATCTGCATGAAGAATATCCTCAAAATCCCAAACCCTACCCACTTTATTTGTAAGTAGCAAACTGTGTCCAAGACACAAGTCATCTAATTAACACAAATGCAGAGCAATTCTTCTCTGCTGTTTGTAAATAAATGG
>NW_023422079.1:0-1478 GCF_002922805.2 Oryzias melastigma
AAAGTAAATAATCTAAAATTTTACTAAAAATGTAGGCACCCCATTTCATCAAAAAAATATGTAGCTTCCAAAGTGCCACACTTTAAAGAAAACAAAAAAAGTAGATTGTGATTTCAGCAAAGACAAAAGTCATGCTGAGTTTTTGGGCCACAGTTTTTGACTGAACAGTAACTCCTCTTGAATGGATCAACACTTTGGTAAGAATTAGAGCTAAACAGTTTTAAAATTTTAAAACACTTCAGATAAATTGTACTCTTTCAAATTTCATTCAGGTTCGTAACTTGTTTGTAATCTGGGTGTTAAAGGTTTAAACACTTTAAATTAGTTTAGAAAAAAACAGGCAAAGCTTAAGTAAAAGTTTAGGTTGCAGTTGCTGATCTAAAAGATCTAGCCAACAAAAGATTTACAATTAAAGGGACTCTTTTAAATGTTTAGATTGTCCAAAACTTAACCGTATCTGGGTTCAATTGACATCATTTTTGTTTTTTATTTTGTGTAGTGTTTTTACATTTAAAAATGTCTCTTTTTCTACAGTTTATCTAACACATCTGACTAAAAAAATTATGCTGATCCAAAGTTTTCAGATTGTTGTAATGAAAGCTGAATATGTCATTTTAAACTTGCCAGGTTACTATAAGGTGAGAACAATCTCAGATTCTACAAGGTTTTCAGTTTACAAGATGAATCTCTTCAATCTGGAAAAAAGGGACTTGTTGGGAGATTAGCCATTTTTTAAAATAAAAAGTTGGCTTTTTCAGAACATAAGTCCCTAAGCAGAAAACATGAATATTTGCTTTGTAAGTCAAGGCCCGGTGGCTAGATCCGGATCATTTTATTTTATTCTTATTACTGGCCCAATGTTATCTTGTCTTATTTCTAACTTGCATAATTTTGACAAAATATACTTTTATGGAGAGTTTTAAGTTGATTCATTAAGGAATATTTCTTCCTGTTTTAATTCATGACAATGTTAGAAAGTTAAGTTTTTAAAGTTTAAAAAATTTTGTTTTAGAGTGTTCAATCCTGTTTGGCCCACGATCTAAAGTATGTTTTGAATTTTGGCCCCTGTGCGATTGAGTTTGACACTCCTGCTATATGGAAACATTTTTAACTAATCTTTTTTGTTAGCATAATGCATTTTAGAACAGAATCTAACTTTATTGATCCCACATAGTGAAAATTACCTTGTTACCATAGCTCTATAAAAGAGTGCAGACAGGTAGTAATACACAATGTCTGATTTCTGCTCAGCTCAATTTTATGACTCAGTTCTCTCTTTCTGCACATGGAGCGAGTTCACACCATCACTACACAGAGGAGCTCAGATCTCCACCCTGTGGTGGGATCCAACCACACGGATTAAGGTTGTTTTTTTTAAATAAAAAAGGGATTATCAAGACGAAATGTGTAAACATTCCACTGCAAAAACAGTTAAAAATGTTTATTAAAAGAAAATGGAAAAAAAAACTATGTACAAG
>NW_023422080.1:0-547 GCF_002922805.2 Oryzias melastigma
AATCTTCTATCCATCATTCCCGGCAAGAAATCTGGGTTATTGCACGAGGGAGTAAGTACAGAAGTGGTTTTAGACCTGCCCTCCAATTTTCTTACTGCTCGCCATGCTGTAACAGTCGCGAGTGTGATTGGATTATTACAGGTGACTTTCAGCGATTTTGCTTTTTTAAGAAAAAGTAAAGTTGTCAAAGGACACTTAGACATTGAACATTCTATGTCAATCCAGAGCGAAGTTGGAGTATTGGACACCCAGTCAGCTATTACACACAAGTGAGCACTAAGTTGGTAAAGTCTAATGTTCGGGAGGTCAAGCCCCCCTTCAGATGATGAGCGGAACAGAGTGGCCATCTTGAAACGTGGTTTTCTTTTTGACCATATAAAAGAGCTGAACCAACTATTTAATTGTTTGATGGCTTTGTGGGGTAGTATAATAGGGATCATCCGCAGAGGATAGAGCAGTCTGGGGAGGATATTCATCTTTAATAAAGCAACTCGACCTATCCAGGAGATTGGTAGGGCGTGCCACCTTTCCAGGTCTAGGCTAATGC
>NW_023422080.1:843-1478 GCF_002922805.2 Oryzias melastigma
GGGCCCGGATAGCCTCAGCCAATGGCTCCATCACAAGCGCAAAAAGGAGTGGAGATAGAGGGCACCCCTGTCTAGTTCCTCTGAAAACTGGGAAATATGGCGATCGCAAACCATTTGTAAGCACCGCTGAGTGAGTATCCTTATACAACAGTTTAATCCAACCCGTGAAATTTGCCCCAAAGCCAAACTTATGCAGAACATAAAACAAATATGACAGCTCTACACGGTTGAATGCTTTCTCCGCATCTAGAGAGAGCACAAGACCACTGCGACCATGTTGATGAAAGTATTGAATTATATTTAATAACCTTCGCATATTATTGTGTGAACTGCGACCTTTAACAAATCCAGTTTGGTCATTGTTCACTAATATAGGTAGTAGACGTTCCAATCGCATAGCTAGAATTTTGGAGAAAATTTTCAAGTCAACGTTTAGCAAAGAAATGGGCCGATAGGATGTACAGTCCTGGGGGTTCTTACCTTTTTTCAAAATTAAAGATATATTTGCTTCTCTAAGGGACTGTGGTAACGTTCCTTTAATAAAAGAGTCATTAAACATATTCAACTGCAAAGCTGTGCTGAGCTCTACATCGACGGCCCACTGTTCGGCAAGCAGCGACTACCGAGCCCGGAAA
>NW_023422081.1:0-1477 GCF_002922805.2 Oryzias melastigma
AGCAAATTGTACAGACCTGCTGCTACTTCTGCACCCTGTTGATCTCTGCAACAGACTGCTCAGGCTGGAGAAACACAACTTTCTTTTTCACATTATCCAATGTTTTTAATCTTAAAACTTTAGATTTTAGGGGTGATTTTTATTTTTTTAATCCTACATTTTCATTGAAAAACAGATTTTCTTTTAGGTTGCTGAATTTAATAATTGATATTTTATGAATAAAGTTTGAGATATCTGGAAACTGTTTTTTACAGCCATGGACTTTATTTTAGATAAGAGAGGCAGAGATATCCAGCCCTGGTCAGGTTTCAGCTTTAAAAAAAAATCCTTCTATTTGTATTGTTATAATGGTTCAATATTGTTGCATAAGTGCAATTCTTTAAAGCATTTTAATACGGTTAGTGTCTCTTTAAGGTTATTATTACATCCAGCTAGATTGTAATAGTAAAAATATGTCTTTGAAATACAGAAGAACTGGATGTTTTGCTGCATGTATTGATCTTGAGCCATGTGTTTGACAATGTTTAAGTTAAGAAAGAGAAGAATACTAGTTTAAATTGTATCAAAATGGTCTCTCTTCTGTGTCACCTCATTTATTTCCCAATGGATGTGTCCTGAAAAAGGTTGAGACAGCTGTCATAATCTGTTTTAGCAATGAAAGGATTTGGCCTTATGATGACTTTTTCTCTCTCTGTCCACTTGAAAAAAAATCATCATCTTTTTCCTATGACTATTAAGTGTCAGGTGTGAGTTTACAGGGGTATAACACTAGTTCTCAGAGGGGAATTTTCAATTCAGAGAATTTCCATTCTTTGAAGTCTTGCAATATCAACAACACATTTAAAGCTGTAAATCTGACAAACAAATCAGACAATTTTGGTTGCTATTGCGTCAAAGTATTCTTCGGCAAATTACAGTACTGCCAATATCGATACTTTTTCCTTGAAATGTTGTGATTATAAAACATTTTTGGAAATACATATTTTTTGTTGATTAAATGTATACAGAACAGAGACTTTCTGCAAATAAAAATGTTTAACTAATTACAACAATCTGAACTGAACATGCATCAAACATGGAGTATGTATATTAGTAAAGACATAATACAATACTAATAAAACAGTAACTAGCGTGACATTAAAAAAAAGTTAAAATGGAACAAAAATCTTAAAAAAACATCCAACTAACATTTAAAAAAGAAAAAAAAAGTAATAAAGTTTAAGTCCCATTAGTTGTGACACACTGTGTGAAATTTGCTCTCCACATTTTACCCTTCTGAGGGAGCGGTGAGCTGCAGACACAGCCGCCCTCAGGAACCATTTGGTGGTTTAAATAAATATAAAAAAATATAAAAAAAAAAAAGAAAACTCTTGCCATTGTGTGCAAATATTTTGATCTTTAATGACATTTTCTGCTCTTCGATAAAGCAGGGTGGTCTCCGATGAAGCAAAAACACAGTTTTTTGCTCAAATTAGCC
>NW_023422082.1:0-1477 GCF_002922805.2 Oryzias melastigma
AAATTAGCCAAAACCTCATCAGGAAATGTATTCATAAACATAAAACGTCTGCCAATATGGCCGCCCATCAGTGGGAAATTCTTCCATGGATCCTTGCAGGCAGATCGAGCAGACGGTTGTGTTTCAGTCAGTTTATCATTTCTTGAATTTTTTCTTTATATCATAGAGTGATGAGTTACATTTACTTTATTAACATTTCCCGTGGTACTTGGACTGGTAAATAACACTGCACTGAATTCGAGGAGAAAATTACAGTAACTAATGCAAGTAAAACAATAAATTAGGGATTAGATACAATTGGTTTTTCCCACTCTTAAACAATTCATCTTATTTCGTTTGACAAATTTATAAGTTAATAAATTCTATGCGTCATCTACTTAATCGCAGACACATTAACACTCAATACATTTCGTAAATCTTATTTCATTTGCATGTGTTTATATTGTTAATTGTCTGTTCTTTCACGTTTTACGTTCTTAAAATTACCAATCAAGACATTATTTTTGCCTTATTTAAGATTTTGATTGGTTGAAATAAATATAAATCAAATAAACAAAATGTCTGACCATAAAAATATAGTTTTATCTTGTATTCTACATCATTAAACTTCAGAGATATTATCTGTAAAACTTTAAACAAAGAAATACATTTTCAAAGGGCCTTTACCATAATATTTTTAAGCATTTGAGAGTAATCTATATCAATAAATGTGATCATATACTATCACATAGACAGCCAGCGTCAACACGATTGGGCACGAGCCGGGCGAGCTAGCGAAGCTAGCTGATCACTGCTAGCTTACGGAAGCTCGAATTCACTTCCTGTGGATCTGAAGTCTGGGACTTTAAAAAAAAAAGTCCCGGTGTTATCAGCAGCAGCACTGCACATGTTTGATCAGGTTGAATTGAAGTGTTTTTTAGCCCTGCGTGTGTCGATGTTATTAACTTTTTTGCCATTCACTCTCTTAAATTGACTGTTTATCTTTGCTTCATTTTATTATCATTCTTTTATCCTGTGTAAAATGTCCATTTGGGGACAAGTTCTGCAAATTAGCTTCTGCTTTAACATTATTTATGGGCAATCAGACTTCTGCTTTGCTGTATGGCTGTTTTTATATCTGTCATTCAAATAAATGCTTTCATTCAATTATTCCTTTGTCTTTCAAAGTCCCTTTTTGTTCTAAATGTTAACGGATGTCGATCCCCTTTTTAATGTTTGTCCATTTTTTTTTACATCACAACAAATGTTTTCTTAACCGGACTACTTAGTTTCAATCATCTCAGGATTTCTTAATGTTATCAGACCATAGTATTCATGGTCAAATCTTCATGGTTCTTTTGTCTCCTTTTCCTCCGTTTCATTTGATCCCTTTTGGTTAAGTTCTTTTTTTTCAGTTTTCTGTTTCATTTAAATTAAATGAACTTGTTCTTGAGCAGAAGTTTGGTGTCCAGACAAGAAATTGATTTATGTTTCATCA
>NW_023422083.1:0-1477 GCF_002922805.2 Oryzias melastigma
TAATATACAGCCTTACTTGACACCACTGCTATGTTGTACTTTTTTTCATTTATTGGCATCATGTCCCCACTATTTTTAAATAATTTTTTTTAAACAGAATTAAGTATTAGACACAAACATTACAGTAATGTTTATGTCGAAATCTTTAGTTTAGAAGTCAAAGCAGAAAAACTATAAGGTAAATCTATTGTTAGGTCTACCTATATTGATATTCATGAGTTTTAACAACAACTTATATACGGAGTATATATATTTTATATATATATGACAGATACAATTTTTTTTTCATATAATATATATCTCTTGTCTCTTGTTCTGTTGTGAATGGAATAGGGAGGTCTAGTTATAAACATAGAATAAGTCATTCAAATCCAAACTTTATTTATAAGGCACTTTTCATTCAGCAGCAACATAATGGGTTCACACTGTTAAAACAATTACAAATGTAACAAAAACACACAGAATGTCCTCAACCCTCCCGACCCCTCACACCCAACAAAAAGAAACACAAAAAGACACATGAATAAAACTCAAAGTGTGAATAGAAATAGAAACGGGAGTGGAAACCTGGCTTTATGACAGATATACCTTCATACAAATGTTGTTACATAACTGCTTGTTTTCAGAATGTTAAGAGTCCTGTTCCTTCCTCAGGGGGAGTTAGGTAACTAAATAATGTTACAATAAATATTATATTTTTTTCAATGACCAGTGTTCAGTCACGGGGTGTCTCTTGTGAAAATAAAAGCTTCAGCCTTGCTAATGGACCTATCAGGCCTCCACCAGCAACCCTGGAAGAAAACACGCTGCTTCATAGTGATCTGCCTGAAGCAGAGGGCGTGAACACTTGGCCTCATTGTGAAAGTGCATTTTTTTTCCCCATCCTCCCTTGGAATGCTGCAACTTTATGATCTGGCCCTTTAAGACTATGCAAAGTGTCATCTCACACTCACCCAACTTTGCTGAGTCATTGAGTTCGGATTGCTTTTGTAACCTTCACCCAGCAGAGCTTCTCATTGGCTTCAATCTCCACACAGCAGTCCATGTGGTTGGCTGACAGCACCAGTAATCAGTTCCTTCTCAGCAGAAGCATTTCTTAAAGCAGCAGAGGCATGCCCCTGACTGATGTCCAGCTAAAGTCTGTTTGGAGTCAGTTAATAGGACATTGGTGAGAGGAAGAGAGATTCTGTGTATGAAAAAATAAAATAGAACAATGACAATAAACGTTCTAAAGAGAAGAAATATTTTTATCAACTTTTTATATGGATAGATTCTCTAGAGACAAAGCTTGACCTGTGTTTCCAGGGCGTCTTCTGCTCTCACCCCCACCATACACCTTCAACCCCTACTCTGAAATCAATAGTAGAAATGCGCCTCTTTCACATTTCTGTCACTCAGCAAAAATGTCAGAAGTTTGATTTAAATGTGCTCTCCAGGGATTTGGAAGTAGTGTTGTACTTTCTACATCTGTGAGTGT
>NW_023422083.1:20053-20581 GCF_002922805.2 Oryzias melastigma
AGGTAGCAAGATTATTAATCATGTGAGATTCATGAATGCAGTGAGATGCTATGTCGTTAACATTATTCAGGTGCAAAACATTAGTTTTTTTCCTTGCAAACATGATCTCTGATAATGTTATTTAAGACAATTTAAACAAAAAATCATCTGTTTTTTATGGTAACTCCACCTATATGGGTTTTCAATAATACTATAATATATTTTCATACAAATTAGGCTCATATTTGTATCATAGAGCATAATTTTTTTTTACAAAAATGGTCTGAAAAAGAAACAAAAGGTAATCTGTTATTCCTGACATATTTTTATTTATCTTGTAATTTTGTCTCTGCCTTTTTTCCCCTTTTTGATTGACAGATGTCTCATCTCATTCGTGTCCTTTTCTTTCGTTGAAGGCAGACTTTTGCTTTAAGAGAAAAAGCAGCTGATTTCTCCGGGGCTGTGCAAACACATTTCCTCCAGTCGTGATATGTTTAACGTCACGTTGGGAGTCGGTGCTCTCGCTGGCTGACCTACAGCAGTTCTTCA
>NW_023422084.1:0-228 GCF_002922805.2 Oryzias melastigma
AAATCATCAACCCAAAACACAACATAAATCCCAGATCAACACAAACCTAAATGACAGAGGAAAAAGTTTCCAGAAAGTCTCAACAGAAGCACAAAATTATGAAAACAGACACACAAACTCAGACATGAAGCTGCAGGTGTGTTGTAGTTGTCAAGACCTGCAGGTGTGTTGTAGTTGTCAGGACCTGCAGGTGTGTTGTAGTTGTCAGGACGTGCAGGTGTGTTGTAG
>NW_023422084.1:287-1477 GCF_002922805.2 Oryzias melastigma
GTTTATTTAAGGAAAAATCATCAACCCAAAACACAACATAAATCCCAGATCAACACAAAACTAAATGACAGAGAAAAAAGTTTCCAGAAAGTCTCAACAGAAGCACAAAAATGATGAAAACAGACACAAACACAGACATGAAGCTGCAGGTGTGCTGTAGTTGTCAGGACCTGCAGGTGTGCTGTAGTTGTCAGGATGTGCAGGTGTGTGTCATCCTCAGCAGAGTGTGTTGTTACCGTGTAGACACAATCACGGCGTCGCCCTCGCTCCATCCCAGCAGGCACTGCAGCGTCCGGCGGGAAACCAGGAAGAGTCCCGGGAAGAAGACCGAGCCGGCGGCCAGCAGGGCCAGCATGGTGAGTCTGTGAGGGGTCAGGAGCCGGGGGCGGAGCCTCAGCTGTCACGCCGTCGCAGCAGGAGCGCTCATGCAGAAGACATTTGGATGCAGCTCCCTGTAAACTAGATTTGAATCAGAGTCACTCAGCATCAAATACACACTGAAATGATGCTGTGGCTCCCTCTGCTGGGGGGCGTGGTCACTGCGGTCCCTCACACCAAACCCTGTGAGTTCAGTCTGGACAGAAGTGGATCCATCAGAACCGGATCCACGTTCTGGTCTTGCCAGTTTATGCATGAATGTACGATGATAGAATCTGGTGGACGTCAGTGAAAAGAGCTTTTATTCTGTAGAATAGAGCCCCACCCCCAGATTACAATATGCAAAGCATTGTGGGAAATCCTACTTCAGGGGTGGCCAACCCTGGTCCTCAAGAGCCTCAACCCTACCTGTTTTCCAGCCCTCCCTGGACTGCTTGATGCTGACAACCTAAATCAGGTGTGTTCAGCTAATCAGGACGTGGAATTACTTGAGTCAGCTAATCAGCAGCAAGCTGGTCAGGGAGAGCTAGAAAACAGGCAGGGTTGAGGCTCTTGAGGACCAGGGTTGGCCACCCCTGTGACCTGCTTCATGTCAAGAGTAGTGCTTCCCCTCCTCCTTCAGGTGTAGTCGTCTTCAACACTCAATCAAACTCTGTAGACTTCAGGTGTCAAACTTCAGCCAATGGTCGGTTTGGGCCTCGAGGGGCAGCTAAGGCCTCGAAGGGTCAGTGTAGGCCTCGAGGACCAGCTTAGGCCTCGAAGGGTCAGTGTAGGCCTCGAGGACCAGTTTAGGCCTCGAAGGGTCGGTTAAG
>NW_023422085.1:0-1477 GCF_002922805.2 Oryzias melastigma
GAATTACAATAACATACTCTGATTGCTTTCAGCAATCAGACAATAATTTGGGTCGTGCCGTTCAGTTTTAAATTGGTATATGTTTGTAAAATTGGCATTTTGGGTTTTAGTTCATCAGTACCACTGTGAAGAATGAAAGAAAACAATTCTTTGCGCCTTTTGGCCGCTTTCCTTTTAACTGCATTTGGTAAGAACACTTTTTAACCCTCAAAAACGGATCAGATTTCAGAGCACAGTTTCAATTCTCCCTACAGCTGCGGGAGAAACGGTTAATATCCCGGGAGGAAGACTGTTGATGGGGACTAATTCAGCGGACGGACGGGACGGAGAGTCCCCCGTTAGAGAGGTGGAAGTGCAGCCTTTCATGATAGACATATATCCGGTAACAAATGTCCAATTCAGGTACTAAAACTCAATTTTTGATGTGGATTAGAAAGTACAAAGCATACCAGTGAACACAAAGTCACTTATTTGTTTGTTTTTTCATCATACAGGGACTTTGTGAGATCACAGAAGTATAAAAGTGAAGCTGAGACATTTGGCTGGAGTTTTGTGTTTCAGGACTTTGTGTCAGATGAGTTAAAGAGCAAAGTCACTCAGACTATTGAGGTGCAGTGATTTTTAAATATAATTAGAAGAAAACAGTGCATGCACGTGCTGAAGTTTCTATCTCATTTTTAGTCTGCTCCTTGGTGGCTGCCAATAGAGCGAGTATTCTGGAGACAGGTAAGCAGAGGAGTTTGTGTTTACTGCATCTTTAAAGCCGAGTTGAACCTCTCTGACCTCCACCTGTCCAGCCTGCAGGACCTGGTTCAGGTATTCGGGAGCGTCTGGACTTTCCTGTGGTTCAGGTGAGCTGGAATGATGCTCAGGCTTTCTGTAGGTGGAAAGGCCGCAGACTGCCCACTGAGGAGGAGTGGGAGTGGGCCGCACGTGGAGGACTGCAAGGTTAATCACACAAAAGACGCCTAATCATTTTTAATGCAGGTCATATATAAGGTCATTTTATGCAGAAAGAGGGCATACTTTGTTTCAGGTAGGACTTACCCATGGGGGAACAAGTTCCAGGTCAACAGAACCAACTTGTGGCAGGTCAGCCACACTTTATTAAAGTTGTTATACTTTCAGAACACAACTGTTGAACCCTGAAGGTAAAATAATTAAATATAATCGCTTATTTATAGGTTATCCGTTGCTTTCTAAATGACCACAATGTATTGCTCCATGTTTGAAGTTGTATTAGGTTAGTTACATGATGGCATTTTGCATTCCAAAACTGTGAATTCCAGTAGAAAACTTAAAAAAAATGAAAAAGTGTTTTAAAATGTGTCATATTTTCTCTCTCTATGTTTAAGGGTCCGTTCCCAGATGGTGACACAGCAGAGGACGGATACCATGGCCTCGCCCCCGTCACAGCATTTCCTCCTCAGAACAATTATGGTGATTCAGTGCTATAGAATCAACAAACATATTTATT
>NW_023422086.1:0-1477 GCF_002922805.2 Oryzias melastigma
ATGAATAAGAATGGGAATGTTGCAAAGAATAGGATTTGTGTGGCTCACGCATCCAATAATGAAGTAAGACAGGGGCATGATTACAACTGATTATTCAAGCTAGAGACCCACACATCGATCCCGGTCACTAACACACACACAATTCCTTTTCTTTGCAGCTTAAATTCATAAATTAGTTATTAAGAACATACTTTTTTATCTTTTCTTTGGAGGGGCAAAATTTGGTGACACAGAATCAAAACAAAGTTATAAAATTCTGGAAAAGAGTCAAATCTGGACCAACACAGTTAATTGGAACCCGACCCAATTAGCAGAGTAGAGTCCCTCGGACATGTTGGCCCACAGCCTAACAATGGGGAAATCCATATGCTCCAAATAAATGCACATGTTTGGCTCATAGTGGTTCCTCCAATTATAATATCACTGGAAATTGGCTAGGCCAGAGCACCCTGTCGAGGACCCTCATGGTGCTGCTGTGAGGGAGGGCGGGGTGTCTTCTTGGAGCCCCCTCGATCTCCACTGACTTTTTTTAAAGGTCCATGAGTGGAATCAGCTACACACTAACCACTGCAGGATTCATTTAAACAATGTGGATTTTTTCTACATTTAAAAGACTCATAAATAAAAAGAATGTTTGACTTATGTTAAAAAAACACTATATCAATAGATAAATAATGAATTGTTGGTCCGTGGAGAGAATCTAGCTTAGCTATAGTAGCATAACATGAAGCCAAACATTACTGAATGTCCAAACATAAAGTGTGAAATCGGACATAATAGTTTGATCGTCTATAGCAGCATCTTTCTAAGACATTTAGGGAAATTAGGAGATTTGAAAACATTGGTGCAAAACATAGAAGGATTTTAAAGCTGGTCGAGATTTTATAAAAAAATGTTTTAAAATAAATCCACTGCGACCTCACCAGCTTTTACAAAACCCAATTCAGACAAAAATGCAGCAGAAGTCCACATATATTTGTGAAATGGGCAGCAAAAATGAAACATGTGATGCTGGTGTGCATATTTTGACATCTATAATGACATAAATCAACAATCCAAACAACGTTCCCAGTGGTCTTTTAATTTATGATTATGTCGTTTTAAGGTTAAATTAAAAAAACCTGAGTCATTTTTTTGGGCATAGTTCCTGCAGAGCGGCAGGAGTTCATTAGTAATCAACCCTGCTCCCGCTTCCCGTCACTCACCTGTATATACTCTCTACTGCTGGTTTACAGTCCCTCAAACACCCCCAACCCAACACTTTTTTCTCCAAACTGCATTTTTTTCCTTTGCTCCTGATTAACAACTATTTCAATAAAAGAAATGTCATTTTTGCAATTTTCTGCTATTAATGCAATTCCTAATTTTCTTAATGTATTTCCTCCATCGAGAGAAAAATACCACAAGAACTTCTTAAAAAACAACACATTTTATCAAAATTTGTCTCAAAAGATGCTTGATGATATGAAACACTTCT
>NW_023422087.1:0-1477 GCF_002922805.2 Oryzias melastigma
ACCAGCACCCGGACAGTTCCGCCCCCCTGTAAGGATCATCACCTGTTGATCTGTATGAAACAAAGATAAAAAAAAGAAAAAATTCAGAGTAGAATCAATTCTACTTAAGTAAAAGGTTGTATGAAATCAAACCTTCCACATATTTGGTCCCGTAGGCTTTTCCAGGGAATATCCCTCTGAGGTATGTAATGGCAGAAACTGCAATGGCCAAAAGCTTCTTCACGACAACAATTGATTGTTGCTCGGTAACCACCTCATTAGGCAACAATTGGGTCACCTGTAAGGGTTAGTTAGAGTTATTCCAATTTAGTGTGATATTTTTCCCTGCTTAAACACCCTTCTATTTCCCCATAATCTATTTAAAAAAAATCATATAACTCTCTTGTTATTATTTCTAATATTTATTCTGATTTATCTCACAATCAAAAAAGAAAGGATTATGAATTTTATATCGAAATATGTCAATTCTATGTGCCACAAAAATGCACATTTCACACTTGGTTTCACACTAAATGTTGATAGAAAACTAAAAGACACATTAAACCTTGAAATAAAAATTTACAAAAATCCTAATCACTATTGCATTTTTTAACTACTACGTACTAAATTTACTAAATTAGTAAAGAGGCAACTATGAGAGAAAATGTAAAATAATAATAAAAAAAACTAAAAAAAAAAGAAGAAGAAGAAGAATTTGAGTGGTTTTGTTTATGCTAATCGTGATATGCTAATTAAAAAAAATGTGCTCAGCTTACCTGTGATCCCTTCACTTGTTGAGCGAAGGCCATTGATCTTTTGAAATAACAAACACTGAAAAATCTAGAATAAAATATAAAATGCATAAGGACGGATTATATAATAAGATAGTTTGTCAACGCCTTATAAATGAAAAACGTTCAGACGTGTATTACTAGGCTGTGTTACCATTTAAGCTAACTGTCCTAATTAGCTTAAATGCTATCTGCTTAATATAACAACAATACATATAATCCTAAAAATATTCCTCACAATAAACAATTATTATAGTTGATTTAAAGTGCGTTTTTATATATTTCTATTTTACCAAACAGGGATACCGTTAAGGAGAAGTTCCTCTTCCACTTTGATGCTGGTTCTATTGGCGAAGATAGATCAAGAAGCCGATCACAGGGCGGGAAATTTGTTTCGCGTTTTTACGAAAAATACTACTATCAACAGAAATTACAGTGCCTAATATGTACTAAATATAAACAATAATTACAAATATATTTTTAATTCCGCTAAAATAACATTTTAACTTTATTTTTGCGTTGACGCAGTGCAGTGCACCCACTGTTTTTTGATTGGACAACAGCCTGTCAATCATCAGGCCTTCTGCAACCGGCTTCATTTAATTGGTTCAATATCAAACAAATACAACGCTTTGATTGGTTACTGTATTTGTCCGTCGCAGGAAGCGCCCGCCCCTCGTGCGGTGATGTCACATTCGGTTACGCCA
>NW_023422088.1:0-1477 GCF_002922805.2 Oryzias melastigma
CACAGCGAGTTTCAACTAAAGCACCACTTGAATCTGAGTAACAAGATAAACAAATGTTTGGACAGCCAACTGGATCCATGTCAACCAAATCAAACTCATACATTGAGATAATTTTTTTCCCTCCAAGGTGTTTTTTAAGAGATTTAAGACATATTCTTGGTTGTAAATTTAAGGTTTTTTTTTATGGGAAAAGCACAGGCGTGTTTTTGTATACAGGTGTTGCTCTTTTGTCAATAAATAAAATAAAATGAGATGACAGCTTGTAAATATTTTTCCAAACAAGTTAACTTATTTGTTTAAATTATGTTTATCTCAAATTTTGCTGAAGGCGGCATTTTAAACACAAATTCTGGAACCAATTAGCTTCCCTGTTGGACTTTCTCCGATTACCCACAATCCACCTCAGTAGGAGTTGTTTTGAAGTTGCAACAAAGTTAAAAAAAAAAAAAAATGACAAAATTGGTTGGTAATCAATGGTCACTTTACTCTTTGTTTACATTATATTTATGTATTTAGAAAATAAAAAAGTTTTGTCTAAATCCAGGAAACAAATGAGATTTTTACTTTTAAAGTAGGAAGTGAGTCTGTTTGTATATTAATGTGGAGATTTTTATTTTCACTCTTTTGGCTTTTTAAGGATTCCCAAAAAAAGATGTTAGATTGATGGGTCACTGTGTGCTTTTGCCCAGTATTTACCCAGAATGTTCCCCTAATGATAGCAGAGATCAAATCTAGAAAACCTGGTTCATACTGTTTTTTAAAAGCTCTCTATGTCTGCACCTATTCTGGATTAAATGATAAAATGATCATTTAAAAGGTCACATTTTTTTACTTATATGCTGCAGGAAATAAATAAAAAAGGCCAGATTTCTAGTTGATAATGAAGTCCCTAAAATCTGTTTTCATGTTTCTTCACCACTTATTTATTCTCACACGTGAGGCTTTCTGAAGAGCGACATAAAGATCCAATTTGTCTGCACTTTCACGTGAGTGAAACACCTGCTTCTGATACTTTTTCTCCTCCTCTAAGAAGAAATGTGATCTAATTGTCATTTGTTTGACCGGTTCGGAGTTCCCCACCATCCACTTTTCTTGGAAGAAAGAAATCCTCTCTGACACACGAGTTCAGATTACAAGTGGGGGGATAAAACTGGACCGTTCTCATGCAATACTGGCACAGCATTTAGATTGATTTGACTTCTTACCTGTTTTCACCTTTCATTTTATCACTTTTTCACACTTTATTAGCTTATCCTGCCCCTTGTGGACCAATATCTCCTGTGGTTTAACTTTGATTTACAAACTGAACCAAAACTTTCAATAATTTTATGGAGAAATGAAAAACAAAGTAAAGATCAGAAAACCTGTAGGTTATTCCTATTTGTCATGAAGGCCTTCTCTCACTCTGAAACCGTATGATTTTTGATCTAGAGTTGCTGCCTGCCTTTTCCGTGTGTCAGGTGTGACGCACGTTTAA
>NW_023422089.1:0-1476 GCF_002922805.2 Oryzias melastigma
ACTTTATCTGATTATTTGTTGAGTTATACCATGAAGTTGGAGGTTATTTAGCAGCCGTAAGTCTTTTAAAGTATTCATGTCACCTAATTTCATTTGGAGTTCCCCAGGGATCTATTTTAGAGCCTATAGTTTTTTTGTTTTTTTAAGTATGTATACTTTGTGAATTTAAAGCTTTCATTTAAATGATATTTAGCTGTTATTTTCCTCAAACACACAGTTGAGCCTAAAAAAACCCCCCAAAAACAAGTTTCTTAATTTTAATTTGTAAAAAATATCTTTCAGTTCCAAAAAAGGCTTCTAAAGTGAGTGGAGATCATGTTTTGTTGTGTAAAAAACTGTTTAAGCCACAGTAATGCTTGTTAACTTTACTTAATTTAGGTGTCCCACTATCCTAATGTAAATCAAATAAACAAACTGTTTCACAGTCAAATTAACCCATTCGTTCCATGTTTGTTAATGCTAGCTAGTAACAGCAATTTTGAAGATTTTTGCTTCATAATTCAATGTTTTCTTTTTTATTTTAAAAGTTAAAAAGCTCACTTTATTGGTTTTCTACTTAGAATTTGCAACCAGAAGCACCTGAATTCTAGCATCTTAAATTAAACCACGTTAAAATTTGTACGGTACATCTAGCAAGGTGCTAAAGTGTCAAATTGTGCATGTACTTTTTCAATATTTGTCCTAATTAAACTCTTTCAGAAATTTGAATGAAATATACGCATATATACAACTGCAAAAAAATTGACTATATTATATTTATGAAAAATTAGCATTTTTAATGCGGCTATTACATTAACAAGAAAACAAATTTACTATGTTAAAACAAAAATTAATTGAAGAAGTAAAGAAGAAAAGTTATTTGATAATCTTCTACGTCAAGCCAGAAAATAGCTAAAAATTCTGAATGTAATCATGAGATAAAAAAAGTCATTATTAACCTCAGCTAACATCAAACGTGTGCTATTAAGCTAATTCACTTCAGCTTTAATTTTCTGCCACTATCATAAACATAAATCTGTCAATTTTGACTTTTTAATGGTCAGAAAAAATGTCTAATTAGCCGTTTGCTAGCTTTTTGTCTAAAGTGTAGAAAATCATTAGCTGCTAGCCAAGTTTGTCCATGTCCGTTGATGCTAGCATTAGCCATCTTGATTTTTCTCATCACAACTAAATGCTTTCTTTTTGTTTTTAAGCTTCAAAGTAAACTTTATGGTATTCTATTTGCAACAAGAAGCACCTAAATTCTAGCGTCTGGCAGTGAATTACGCACATTTTTACTGTACATCTAGCTAGCGCTAACTTAGCTGTGCGGTTAGCAAAACAAAAACTCCACATACTGTACTTTTATCAAAAGTTGTCCCAATTAAACTCTTTAGAGTGTTTTTCCCTAGAAATTTTAATATCATATCAAAAAACAAGGAAATATAAACACAAACAACATAGAAAAAAAACGTTTTTTTAATTAGCATTTTAAGC
>NW_023422090.1:0-1476 GCF_002922805.2 Oryzias melastigma
AAAAAAAAAAAAAAACTTAAGTTAGCCAAAACAGCTAGCATGTAGCTGAAATATTAGCTAAGCTCCAAAAGAGCCTAAAAAATCTTAATAAATGCTAAAATAGTCCAAAAAGCTAGCAGAATGTGAATTTTTAAAACATAATTATAAATAAAAAGATAGGACTATTATTCCAGAATAAATCAACTTAAACCTTAAATAACTTTGAATATTTTCCTCTCCAAGTAAATATATTTTGTCAAAACTATGCAAGTTAGAAATGAGCACAAGATAACATCAGGCCATTAATAACAATAAAATAAAATGATCTGGGGGGCCGGATCCGGCCCCCGGGCCTGGACTTTGACAAATGCTCTGTATATCTTACTATTGTAGAATCCATCTGTTTTTAACCACAGAACCGTTGGTGTCACCGGTCACTGTTGCTGGGACTAAAGCATCTAAATATACCGGCGTTCACTAAAGGACATGTGGGCTCCTGCATTCACACCTGAATCATGTCGGCAGCGTCTCATCCAGCGTCTGACTCATTCACGTCGCAGCTGGCGCCCTCAATGAGGAAGCGCTTCACGCCCCCACTCCATCACATTCTCCTTCTGAGTCTTCCAGAAACTTCTGCCGTCGGCGTCTCATCCCAGCATGCAGCTGGACCAATCGCATGAGAGAACATGTCAACTACAATTTAAACAGCCTCAGTTACTAAAAAAAACTTACTCCATTTTTAGCCATGAATCAATTTTCCTAAAGGTTTCCTTAATCAAATGCTAATTATGAGTAACTGCAGAATTAGGATTAGTAATGTTTTCCTGCCGTTTTTCTCTAATCCTGGGTAACACTGTGCAGCTTCTCTGCATGTTTTTCCCTCCCAACGCCGCTGGTGCACATGCAGACGTGCAGATCCTTGTGATGCTGAGCGTGCAGCGCCGCTGGTCACATGACCCTTCTCACACTTGTCCAGCAGCATCAGCGTCGACGTGCTGCTTCAGCGTTCTCCACTCTGTTTCAGGGCGGAGCCTGATGTCATTGGGCTGGAAGCGAGCGAGCTTCAGTGGGGGGGGGTCTGGTTTACTGGAGCATCAGTAAGTGGCTGACACACACAGAGAGGGGAAGCAGTTTCTGTGGGTCGGGTCATTTTTCTGGTCCTGCTTCCAGTCCTGTTTCATTTTTAATGAGTGAAGAGACGGAGCGACTGAACCTGTAAACCTCTGCTGGTTCACACTGTGCACGCCGATCGGTTAAAGCGTTAACTGATTGTTCTTGACTAGATGCCAGTTCAGAAAAATCATTTTTAAGTCTGTGATCAAGAAAATTAAGCTTTAAATTTGTTAAAGTCTTTAAGGATTCTTTAGTTACAACTTGTGACATTCAGTTAAGGAAAATGGCCATTTATTTATTTATTTTCCTTCTTTTTTTATTTTACCTTTTTGTTTTTTATCTTTATAAATGATTAGAAAAATGCTGCAAAATAATGAATTACCG
>NW_023422091.1:0-1476 GCF_002922805.2 Oryzias melastigma
TTCACAAACTCAGTTTCAACAAAACCGGCTTCTTGAAACGGACCCTTGGAGTTCATATCAGAGTTCACAACATCCATCCATCTTCTTCCCCTCAAATCCAGGACCGGGACATGAGGCAGCAGTCTAAGCAAAGATGCCCCGACTTCCCTTTCCCCGGACACTTCCTCCATGTCCTATGGAGGGGACCCGAGGTGTTCCAAGGCCAGCCGTGTCCTGAGTCCATCCTGGGATTTCCGCTCAGAGGGACATGTCCGGAACATCTCCTCAGGAAGGTGTCTAGCATCTGGACCAGAGCGGTGGCTCTACTTCCAGCTTGCTGCAGGTAACCTGTTGAGGAAACGGCACTTGTGTTTGGGAACTCGACAGGTGAGTATTGGAACAAAAATACGTACTTATACAAACGGCTTTGGGGGAATTTTCACTATGAGACAAGAGAACTTTAGTCAGAAAGTCCTTTTAAAACTTTTTTCATCTAAAAAAGAGAAGCATATGCTCGAACTGCAGGTATTTTTACAACGAGAAATCTTATTTAGACAGGAGTAATCTTTATTGATGGTTTTGAAGTGAAATATGACAGGTAGTAGTTGGTCTAGTATTTCAGCCATGACTGCTAATTGGGCTACTAAATGTAAAACTAATTAACTTCTGCTTCTTTTGATGTTTTAAGTAGGGCTGGGTATCAGTTGTAATTTCCAGAATCGATTCCATTCAATTTTTTTCCAATTCTTTAGTTCAATTCAATTTTAAGTTTACAAATTTATACAAATTTGTTTAGAATTACATTAAAATCTATTATTTAATTTGAATATATTTATATTAATCTGATACAGTTCACATACTGTAAATGTATTAGTAAAATAATGAGATTGTTAATATCATAAAGGTTTACATAGATTCTCTAAAGGAGAAGTTCTAACAAAAACATTCAGATCATTAACATTGTAAACATTGTTCTGCTTCTCCTGGAGGACGTTTCAGTTTGGACACTAGGTGGCGATCACACTATAGAAGTACAAAGTACTGTTATTCAAGAAGAAGACAGTATGAGGGGAAAAAAAACGACGTTTTAGACCACAAATAGTTACTTTAAAAATATTTCCTTAAAGAGTTTAGAAAAATTATTGCCTGTAAGTAAATAAATATGTTCATTTAGTCAAATGTATATTTTTGGTCAACCGAGCGTTAGCATTAGCCGTCCTATGGGAAATTCTATTGAACGTTAGCATCAAGCTAGCAGACTTTAGCTTTGTTTGCAAAATCGACTTATATCTTTTGTGAATCGATTATTGATTTATTAATCTTAAATCGATTCAAATCGTTTTTGTTTTGTTTTTGTTTTGTTTTTCTTTTGTTTTTTGTTGTAAACTTTCTTTCTTCAACCCAGCCTTAGTTTTAAGTGTCTATCAAGAAAAAAATGTAAGCGCCAGTTTGCTTCGTCTCCCCATTTCTCTGCTGCTGTTCACACAAAATACAAGA
>NW_023422092.1:0-1476 GCF_002922805.2 Oryzias melastigma
ACAACACCACAAAACCAAATAAAAGAAAACACCAAACCATAACACTCTCAATGGAGATCCCTGCTAGTCACATGTCTCCACAAATTCCTGAGTTCATCCACCATTTAGCAAATAATGCTAAACAATATTAAAGATTAACTGGATGGCTGCACTTGAGTTGCTACCTCTAACCCGAATATTCTTTAGCCGTGGTGTCACATTCTCCGGGCTCACCAGCGCCCTCTGCCTTGAGGCATGCTGCAGCACAGGGGATGCTGTACGAGAAATATTCTTATTTACCATTTTAGTTGTTAATACACGTGTGCCTGAAGCTTCTTCCTCCTCCTGGTTCTATCCAGCAACAACGTCTTATCAAGAGTTGCTCAAGGTCATGCAGCTGGGAACCCTCCACTAACCTTCCGCTGCTATCTTGCAGGATGCGGGACCGACGGCTCCTGGGTGACAAGTTGTTTGTCCACGTTATAAGACTGAGATCACTCTATACTTATAGAAAGCTCCCCGAGACATCTCCACATGTCTTTTCAGCGTTTGTTTTTACTTTCTTGAATAAATACTCTGCAAACACACTTGGGTTTCAATTCTTTATTTCCACTGGACAGATATTTTTGCTGGAGACTGCTGGAGCCTCACCTGCCCATTTCTCATTTATTTGATCAGGAAACATATTGAAGAAACATTGAAAACCCATACAGAAAAAAATAGACATGTTTAAAAAATAGTATTTGATTTTTATCTTTAATAATGAAAAAGTATATTCATCAAGATGTATTTTTTTAAGCTATATTTTTCTGGTGAGGCACAGCCTCACTTGCCTCCCTCACTGGTGTCAGCCAATAACGTGTTTTGCATTAAACTGTTGTCTCTCTTAGCTTATCACACTGTTCCTTGAACTGTTCGACGCTAAACCTTCCTCTATTAGGAAGACCTGGTGCCGTTCAGCCTAAACTATTTATTTGTCCCAGTTTAATTGGTGTACTTTTGGGGGTACAAGCCCACACAAACTCCCTCTTTATGCCCTAACAATTGATAATTTAAAAAAAATGACTTGATATCTGTCGTACACACGTGTCTCTGGTTTTATGGGGAAAAATCAAATAATGATGGGGTTGGGTGTGAACTGTTGTGTACTATTCCAATGGTAAACCCATTAAATAGCATCTTTTAGCCTTTGTTTTAACTGTTTTAGAACATTGAAGTCCTTAAACCTGCAGAATGCAGTAATCTACTGAAGCTGATTCCAATCTTCGATGGACAAGAGAATGACGTTTTGTCCACCAATGAATAAAATGTGGACTAGGGCTGGGCGATATGGCAAAAAAATAAAATCACGATTTTTTTAATTTTATTTCACGATTTCGATTTTATCATGATATTTTTAAATTAAATTCAAATTTAATTATATTGATTTTAGTTGAAAGAAGTGAACACATTTTTAACAAATATTTACATTTATTCGAATTAAATAGTTATCTATTA
>NW_023422093.1:0-1476 GCF_002922805.2 Oryzias melastigma
GGTCCAAAGTGGCTCTTTCAACACATTGGGTTGCCGACCCCTGGTATATACTTTGATCCATGTTTTTTGCCTTGTAGTTCATCATCCTTCCACTCGGGGCTGTAGAAGGACTTTTCTTGCTCGTTTCAAAATGGCTGCGTCCATGAAATCTAAAAAACACTTTTGGCGGGAAAACGTTTTGTTGATTTATTACAATTTTATGGTGAGAATAACTCATACTCTTATACATTTCTTTAAATTACTATTTTCTGTATTGAAAGAAAGCAAATTTTGCTGACAATTAATTATAATACAGTTACACCATGTTAAAAAATGTGTGGGTCAAATTTGAGACAGTAGGTAAATAAGGTCTTTTATTTCTGAACATTCATGTTTATATTTTTGTTATTATCATCTAATATTGTTGTCACCCAATTGATCATATTTTGTATGTCTCACAAAAAAATGATATGGCAATTCTTTTTGTGGATTTCATGAAAGGGTTTAATAAACATCCTAATTCCAAGAAATGTTGATTTTCTGTCAATTCTTTGATGCAGCGGGCTTTAACAAATGCTAGCTTCATAAAATTCCTCGTGTTTTTAGCAGACTTTTGGTATTAAGGCTGTAAAGTTTATTCTTTTGGTTTGATATTTTTTTTGTTTTTTTATTTTATTTATTTGCACTTTTACATAAAGAAAAAAAAACAGGTATAGAAATACATAAAAAGTAGATGCAGGAAGAGGCAAAAACCCCATATGGGCTTATATTAGAGACTCTACCTAAAAAAAAATTACATAAAATACAAATATATAATTTTACAATATGTATCCTATCTGGTATGAATCAGATCAATAATGTTTAGTTTATTATGATTGGATTATTAATCATTTCAATCTTGTCTTGACGTTAAGCCGTGGCATCTGGAGTTAAAATCTTTCTTAAAACATTCACCATCATCCCTGTGGATTCATCAGTCTAACCTGAGAAGCTAACCGAGAACATTTACATTAAAAAAATGTTTATTTTCTTTAGAAATTTTGCTTTTCTTTTATTCTAAACTGAACGTAGGTGAAGCTTTTAGCAAAAAAAAATGCACAGTCTTACATTAGAAACTAACTAACATTTTGCTTTTTGCCTACAACATTTAAAGTACTTGAATGAAAACACAGACTTGCCATTAAGGTTTTAAGACCATTTCAAAAGGACTGGTAACATTTTACAACTTTTTCCTGAAACTAAATGAAAAATCTTTTTTTGTTCATTTTTAAACAAACGTTTTCAGGGATCGTTTTCATTTTTAGACATTGCAGTATTTGACATCAAAAGCTACAACATTGATAATTTACCTGAAATCAGATCAACTTACAGGAAAGCATTCATAATAAAATATGGCACACAAGTGTATGAACAGTGTTTATTTTTGTGTGACTTGATATAAAATGTGTTTCTTCCATTGATTTGGAACAGAAGTGAAAGCAGACTCACATTGCTTAG
>NW_023422094.1:0-1476 GCF_002922805.2 Oryzias melastigma
AAAAAAAAAAAAAAATACTGAAAGCTGCTCGGATAAGTATTGCAATCAAACTATCTGCAGGTATGTCCTTTTCAAACCCAAACAGTACAAATAGTTAAAAATAATAATAATTAGTTTCATATGTTTATTTATTGAAAACGTCAGAAATACTCATTATTAAACAAGACATTTCGCTTTTTAATAATAATTTTAAAAAAAAACTTTTGAGCGTGGAAAACTAGTGCTACGTCATTGCGTCATCAGTATGCGACGTCGCGCTAGCCTGTGAAGGACGCCGAAAATTGGAATGTAAAAAAAACAAGTGAAAAGGTTGGTTTATAATTATTATAATGATCTAATGTATTCAATTATCTCTAGAAATAAAATAACAGTATCACATGAGATTTAATTTTTGCTATAATAGAGAATTTAGCGGTTTTAACCCTCATCTGCGGGCAAAGTGGCTAAGTTAATGTCTCCATACCCTCACGTTGTCGATTGATTAAAACTTTTAAATTCCCGCCTGCGTAGCATTTAATCTGTTATTAGCACGATAAAGATGATGTTAAAATCCTAACTGTAGCAGACCGTGCTGAACTCTATACTTTTACGATACAAGATTTTTAAAAAGAAGCGAGTTTTAATATAAACCTGTCATGCTAATCCAGATCGACGAACTGTGACATATAGGGTATGTATAGTTTATAAATGTTCAAGATTATATTATGAATATAATCGGTAAACTTAAGATATTTGACTTAAACAGTTTAAAAGCAACACAGATACAAAAATGTGGTTCTTTTTTTTTTAAGTGTGACATGCGCAGTTCCAGTTTGACTTCCCTGGATGAAAACACTTTTCTTCAAAGTTTCCTTTCAAGAATTTTATTGTTTCTTAGGTTCTTCCCCATCTGTGTGTTTTCATGTCAGAAACAGTATTTCTATATGCATTCATCCATCCATCCATCCATCCATCTTCTTGGCCGCTTCTTCCCTTTCGGGGTCGCGGGGGTGCAGGAGCCTATCCCGGCTACTGAAGGGCGAAGGCGGGGTTCACCCTGAACAGGTCGCCAGTCTGTCGCAGGGCCTCAATCACACACCCATTCACTCTCACATCCACACCTAGGGGCAATTTAGAGTCACCAATTAACCTATGAAGCATGTTTTTGGACGGTGGGAGGAAGCCGGAGTCCCGGGTGAAAACCCACGCATGCACGGGGAGAACATGCAAACTCCACACAGAAAGGTCCCAGCCGGGAGTCGAACCGGGGCCTTCTCGCTGTGAGGCAAGAGCGCTAACCACTGCGCCACCGTGCAGCCACCATATGCATTCAGTTACTAAAATTAATTATTTTTCCCCACAATTATTTAATTGATTATTATTATTTTTTTAATGGTTATTTTGTTGAGTGTGAAGCAAAGGCCGATCGTGAAATAAAACAATCATCTGTGTCTTGTCTTCTGCCTGCAGGACGTTGGTGTGATGGCGGTGTCATGC
>NW_023422095.1:0-1280 GCF_002922805.2 Oryzias melastigma
CATTGTATTAAGTCACAAATTATTTAATCTTTTGGTGAACTTGTTGTAATAACCCATAGATTGCAGCCACAACAATTCTCAACTTATTTGTTATGGCCACACCACAAACACACACACACACACTGGGTAATTCAGCTGATATCCACAATCATTGTTCAACATAAATTGAGTCACAAAGCCAAAAGTTTCAGATGCATTTGTGTGCAACGTCAAATATGAAAATTTTCTAACACCTCAAAGCAAACTTGTAGTTCCCACTTCATTAAAAAAAAGAACAAAATCTGCTATGTGCTACTTGTCTGCAATACAGTCAAACTCAAATAGAATTTATGAACCACCACCAGCTATTTAGTCTGAAAGCAAAGCAAATTATTTAAAACATGACTTAGCAACATCAAGAGAAATTATTATGATTATTAGTGTAGACTAAGAAAAAGGTCTTAGATTAACCTAAAAAAACATATTGGTCTGTTTATTCCAAAATCTCACATAAGCTCAGGGAAAACATGCAGGTTCCTTACAGAAAAGACCCAGCCAGGATTTGAATCAGGGCTTTCCTACACTGAGCTGACTATGTGAACCACCTCCAATTCAGCACCAAGGACAGCACATTTCCCCCACTGTTTTCCATTTACAAACAAATAATGGGTGTTGATGGTTAAAAAAAGTACTTCAGATGTATTAATTGTTCTAATTACAACATTAGATCAGTTTCATCACAGGTTTTCTAAATATTTTTAATTTAAAGAAATCACAGATCTAACAATTGTACAGCTTCAAAATTCAATTGATGCAAGTTATCCATCCAATTGGTTGAATATTTAACTAAGAAACTAACAACAAAGTATGAATATAATTATAATTGTGCACTTTATCTGGAGAGGCAAATAAGCCATGTCTCCAGAGGAAAAAAAATAAAATAGGATGTGTGGGCGAAGTTTCTCGGTTAGACGGAGTGTCTTATATTTCTCAAAAATAGAAGATATCTATGAAAAGAGAAGTCTGGGTATCTGTAATGACGCTTCTGCCCTCATATCCCAGCTAATGAATGGAAGAATGGATTTCTATCAAATACTCTTTGGTAACAACAAAAAAAGTACCTAAAAAAGAAATATTGGTACAGTCATGTCAAAGTAAATTTCCTTGTGTATGAAAAACCACAAAAATCTTGGTCACAAAAACTCTGGATCCATTGTTTTGACCTTTCTTTGAAATAAGTATGAACAGCTGATTGGAGTTCTATGACTCTATTGAATCCAGTATTCCTTCAAAGTAAAAAA
>NW_023422095.1:1294-1476 GCF_002922805.2 Oryzias melastigma
AGTAAAAAAAAAAAAATAGGGGTTGTGAAGATTTAAAAGCTGGCATTAAAAACTGACTTTGTTTATTTATAGAGAACCTTTTAGCAATTAAACAAACAAAGAATATTTAAGACAAGAAAACCAGCTGGGGTGATGAGTAAGTTCCTACCTGGGATGCATCAGTAGAGTCATCAAAAGCCTCC
>NW_023422096.1:0-1476 GCF_002922805.2 Oryzias melastigma
TTTGTAGACGTGTCCTTATCATCTCGCTTTGGACGACAACTGTTGACGTCTTGGAAAGATTAAAGGGAATTTAGAAAAATAAATTACTACGAAAAACATTAAAAAAATATATCCAAAAGTTAGAAAAAAATGTCTCAAAATATTATATCAAAATTTTAGATGTAGTTTGTAGTTCTTCAAAAAAAAGAAAAAAAATCATGAAAAAATTTTAAAAATGCTACACAAAGAAATAAGAAAAAAGTTAATCTTTTTTTTTTAAATACACAAAAAATTGGAGCAAAAATCTGCATTTTTTTCTACACGATGCAAATAATCAGAACAAAGATCATTCATTTTTAAATGTACAAAACTGTAATTGGAACAAAGATAACCAGTATTTTAATTGAAAACAATATGATTTAATTCGTCAACTAAGATCATATTGTTATTAAAAAACGTTCGTAATACACAAAAAATTAGAACAAAGAACTAAATTTTTTTTCTTTTTTTTAAATACACAAAAAATTGCAACAAAAATTTGGATTTTTTACACACACAAAAATAAAAAATCAGAACAAAGATCTTCTATTTTTTAAATTACACGAGACACCTTAATTGGAACAAGAATCCTCCATTTTAAAATTGAATGCAATACGTTTTTATACTCAGACATATTTTCTTAAACTAAGATTATTTTGCTATTGAAAAACGTTCTTAATAAAAATGTTTTTCTTGAAATTAAGACATTTTTTTCATTTTACTTTCTTAATTTTCCGTTTTTGCAGAACGGGGAATCATAACCCGACTAATAATTAAGTTAATTTCCATCATTGATTTTTAATTTTCCTCTGCAGAATGAATCACACAGCGATGTGAAAACAACAAAAATCAAGGATAAAACCCCCAAAATTCTGGCAGTGTTTCATGCAAATGCAGCCTTTTCGGTCTCCCCCGCTGGACTGACCTATTTCCATGCAGCCTGAGTGCTCCCCCCACTGCCCCTCCAACCCACCCTGCTGTTTGGACAACCTAACCTCATTTTGTTGTTCAATCCGTCGCAGCCAAAGTCAATACAAACCGGGATTTTTCACGGTCTTGGCAAAAGCAAATTAGTCTCCCCAGCACACAGCAGCTCTGCTTTGACACAGAATTCACCGACTCCGATCAAAAACTGCTAAAAGATGCCCCCCCCCCTTCCTTTTCTGAGGTGATACCAGCAGTCGGGTCGTCCTGACAGACCCCAGCAAGCTGCTCCTGCTGATAACGCCGGGCTGGACGCTCACAATGAAAAGACCCTTTCACCCAAAACCGATTCAGGCCAGAACCCGGCTGACCGCCCCCCCCATCCCACCTTAATTACATTTAAAATATCTGAATGCATCGCCAGTTAATGAGAGGCGGGAATGAGATCCAGATGGATGCTGGGTAACGAGAGCAGAGATGTTGGCTGCCGCTTAGAGAGCTGGAGTTCATAATGCAATTTCAGCCGTGGTTCCT
>NW_023422097.1:0-1476 GCF_002922805.2 Oryzias melastigma
CAAAAAGAGCTGGTGATTCCGTTTTTTTTTCTTTCACAATAAGAGACATGGGCTCCACATTAGTTAAAACACCAAGTCCTTTATTTTTTTAAACCAGTGAGCACTACTATGAAGAACAAGTATTTCATTTGCACAACATGGCTGCAGCTGTCAGTTTTATAATTCTGATTCAGAATACTTAATTGAAAGGCTGTTCTCCAAATACATCTATAATTAATGGAATTAAAATTAGATTTTCTATTATTTGTTAATGTTCCATTTAATAAAAACAGATGTCTAGAACAATGAAAAAGGGAATTTTTTAGTCTAAAACAATTTTTTCAATATGTTTTGGATAAAATTTTCACATTCGTGATTCTCCACCGTTTTTCTAACGTCAAGGTTAAACAAATTGACAAAAAAAATCAATTGGATTTACGTATTTTTGACTAAAGAGCAGTTTTTTGATAAAGTGAGTTGAATAAGCTAATAATGTTTGAACTTTTGAAAGAGTAAAGGAAGGCATTAAGGCTAAACAGCTAGCATAACACAAAAATCTTAGGTGAACTCCAAATTAGCTTAACAATGGCAAAAAAAATCTCTAATTTAGGCTTAACAGCTAGCATAACACAAAAATGTTAGCTGAACTCAAAATTAGCCTAAAAACTGAAATAAAAAATGTTTAATTTAGTCTAAACAGCTAGCATAGCGCTGAAATCTTAGCTAAACTCCAAATTAGCCTAAAAACCTGAAACTATATATAATTTAGCCTGAACAGCTAGCATAACGCTCAAATCTAAGCTAAAATCCAAATTAGTCTAAAAAAAAACTGAAAAAAATCTAATATAAGCTAAACCACTAGCATAAAAATTAGTCTAAAAACTGTAAAATTGTCTAATTTAGCCTAAGCAGCTAGCATAACCCCAAAATATTAGCTAAACTCGATATTAGTCTAAAATAGTGAAAATAAATTGTCTAGTTTGGCCTAAATAGATCGCATAACCCTAAAATTTTAGCTAAACTCCAAATTAGCTTAAAAAACTGAAAAAAGTTTAATTTAGCCTGAACAGCTAGCATAGTGCTGAAATATTAGCTGAACTCCAAATTAGCCTAAGAAAATGAAACAAAAAAATAATAATTTAGCCTGAACAGCTAGCATAGTGCTGGAATCTTAGCTAAACTCCAAATTTTGCATAAAAATCTGAAAAAAGTGCCTAACTTAGCCTAAACAACTAGCATGACACTAAAATTTTAGCTCAACCCCAAATCAGTGTTGAAAACCCCAGTAGTCACCAAAGTAGCCAAAAAGGTAGCATGTAGCTAGATATTAGCAAAACTCCAAAATAGCCTTAACAACTAAAAAAATATGTCTAATTTAGCCTAAACAACTAGCATAAAACTAAAATCTTAACCATCTCCAAATCAGCGTTAAGAACCCAATAGTTACTAAAATAGCCAAAAAAGGTAGCATGTAGCTAGGTATTAGCAAAACTCCAA
>NW_023422098.1:0-1476 GCF_002922805.2 Oryzias melastigma
CATCTACAAAATGTGTCCAGACGTATTTATTTCCTAGTCAGCTGTCACGTGATTTTGACAGCCTATCAGCTGCACAGCCTGAGTCAGGCACAGACAACAGCGCTCCAGCAGAATGGAGGACCATATAAGAAAAAGGAGCGTTGTTTGACACTTATTCCTCCACCCACAGCTAAAGGTAATGCTACACGCTCCATCTGCAGTAATGTATATATACTAGAGCAGGAACACTAGCAATTGGTTTTAATATTTAAAAGCACCACACCTTGACACTGAAATAACACTTTAAAAACAAGCTGGCTTCAAAGTGGCCTGCACCCCCTGCTGTCCATCAAGCGACACTGCAGGAAGGATTTATAAATGACAAAGAACAGACGACAGGTATTGGCTTTAGCTCTAATGTTTACATTCTTTTAAATACAGCAACTCGTCAACTGTTTATCCAAATAATGTATTTCCAACTAAATCTGAAGCAACCTCCTCCGGTCAACCTCCTATTAGATCACAGGCTGCGTTCTGCTTTGTTTCTACAATTGTATTATTTCGAAGATGATTGTTTACATTAAGATTATAAATTTTTAGATTAAAAAAGTATCTAAATAATCTGGCGATGTAATGTTTGGTGTGAAATCTAAAAAAAAAAAGACAATTAAAATATTAAAATCCAAACAAAAGAACCAGAAATGAGTGGTTTTCTATTGAAAAAAAATGTGGGCAGCATCCATCCCAAATAACAGTTTCACTGAATGTGGAAGAAGCAAAATTCGACCGATTTCAGTCAGTTCAACAAAATGTTATCAGGTAACTAGACGCCGCAGATGGTTTCCGGTGCAGCAACCGCACAGATGCAAACGGCTTCCATCAGACATCACCTCAGCGCTCTGCTTATTTATGCAGATTTCTCAGGAACCTGAATAGAGGAGAACCCAGAAGCTGCAGACTCAGCAAACTCACCTTCAGCCTCCCACAGGCAGACTTGGCAGCGGAGCGCGTTGACCTCTTCACAGGTTCGCTCTCGTCTGGCTGCTGAAAGAACAGAGACGAGGTGGTGATGCGTCACGCCAACAAAATCTACTTCACATTAAATTAAAGTCTTTTAAAATAATATTCTGCCAAGTTTCAGAGGAATTAAACCACAAAGATCATCTAATGAACCAGACAATTTTAGTTCCACGGTGGGGATTTCTACCAATAAGGTTAGAATAGAAGTAGATTATTGTTGCAGACCTTTCTCTTCCTTCTGGAGCGTGGAGCCTCACTGGTGGCTTTCAGCTCTGTGGCCGTCTGCAGTTAAACACAAGTCAGACTTTAGAATTGTACCGCATAACAAATAAAAGTAGATGTAGAAAGTGCAGCTTACCTGTGTGTCATTGCATTGAGCAGAAACTGAATCTTCAGCACCCTCCTTTTGCTGCTGATTTTCTACAAGAACTTCATCCACTTGACATGATGTGCTAGACCCGAAATTTACATCTAAAA
>NW_023422099.1:0-1476 GCF_002922805.2 Oryzias melastigma
ATCTGACTCGTGATCTCTAATCTGACTCATTGATCTCTGACCTGACTCGTGATCTCTAATCTGACTCGTGATCTCTAATCTGACTCTGGGATCTCTGATCTGACTCGCTGATCTCTAATCTGACTCGTGATCTCTAATCTGACTCATTGATCTCTGACCTGATTCGTGATCTCTAATCTGACTCGGGGATCTCTGATCTGACTCGTGATCTCCGATCTGACTCGTGATCTCTAATCTGACTCATTGATCTCTGATCTGACTCATTGATCTCTGTCCTGACTTGTGATCTCTAATCTGACTCGGGGATCTCTGTCCTGACTTGTGATCTCTAATCTGACTCGGGGATCTCTGATCTGACCCGTGATCTCTGATCTGACTCGTGATCTCTAATCTGACTCATTGATCTCTGACCTGATTCGTGATCTCTAATCTGACTCGGGGATCTTTGATCTGACTCATGATCTCCGATCTGACTCGTGTTCTCTAATCTGACTCATTGATCTTTGATCTGACTCATTGATCTCTGTCCTGACTTGTGATCTCTAATCTGACTCGTGATCTCTAATCTGACTCTGGGATCTCTGATCTGACTCGCTGATCTCTAATCTGACTCGTTGATCTTTGATCTGACTCATTGATCTCTGACCTGACTTGTGATCTCTAATCTGACTCGGGGATCTCTGATCTGACTCGTGATCTCCGATCTGACTCGTGATCTCTAATCTGACTCATTGATCTTTGATCTGACTCATTGATCTCTGTCCTGACTCGTGATCTCTAATCTGACTCGTGATCTCTAATCTGACTCTGGGATCTCTGATCCGACTCGCTGTTCTCTAATCTGACTCGTTGATCTTTGATCTGACTCATTGATCTCTGACCTGACTTGCGATCTCTAATCTGACTCGTGATCTCTGATCTGTTTCCCGTCTAGCAGTGCAGTGGAGGATGGATTGAGATCAGCTGTTCAGAGCGGGAACGTTGGAGAACACCTGGACTTCAGCTCCACACGCCATTGGTCGGACGCTCCACAGAGTTTATAAAGAGAAGCAAGCAGGTGAGTTTACCTGGAAAGATCTGCTTGGTTGGAGCGCTGATCTGGACGCTCTTGCTGACCCGGAACGCTACGTCGGGTTTGGATCCTCTCCGGAATGCGCAGAATCCCGGTGCTTTCCGGACTCCTTCAGGGGAACTCTGGAAGTCCAACGCCTTCAGGATGTCCACAGGTTCAGCTGAGGAGACAGTCATCATGATCAGAACTGTAATCCTGATCGGATCTTCACATAAAGAACATCTGATTTCCCAGATCAAAGCAGCAGCATCACATACGCCACGCCCAACGTAGATTCTGCAGCTGAGGCTGATGGGAAATGAAGTCCATGCTGTCAAATTGATGATAAACCCACATTTCCACACTCCAGCCCCCCACCCCACCCTGTTTATGAGCTGCTGGGCTGAGCGGCAATAAAAATGTTA
>NW_023422100.1:0-1475 GCF_002922805.2 Oryzias melastigma
CCAGGTATGAGAAGCAGCTGTTCTTGTCCCTGAGAGTTTATACGTTTTCCACAGATGATGTTTCCATCTCCGGCTTTAAGGAGGCCGTCGGTGAGCAAAACGCCACAGAAAGCGCCGCCGAGGCTGTGGCCGGGAAGGAGCAGGAGGGAGGCGTGTCGCCTGACAGCGCCAGCGCAGCATCCCAGAGCATTGATGAACCCACCAAAGATACAGTGAGTTATTTACTGCTGGATCAGCCAGGAAGTCACAAACTTGAACCTGTTTGAACAACTAGGGGTTACTGCAGATAGATTTGGTATTTTCAAAACTGTTTTCAAGTATTCTTTTCTCACAGTTTTTGTAGAGTTGATCTCAAGACATGTAATAAATCCACTGTAATGCAAATCCACTGTCTAGTAATAATTTGTCACTTGAAGATTATATTAAATTGGAGTTTCGACCATAACAGCTTCTGTTCCTGCATCCATTTGTGACGATCATTTCGTATTCCTCTGGCCCACAGGTGTCTGTGCTGGTGCTGAAGGTGCAGCCGGTGTGTGTCAGCATGGAGGTGGAGGGCGAGAGCTCAGCCGTGGCTCTGGAGGTGGGCCGGGTCATTCCCAGCCAGCTGGGCAACATCAGCCTCAGACAATACCTCAGCAACCGCAGCCTTGGTGAGAAATGCAAAGTCAAGCAGAGATTGTTTAGCTAATTAGATTATACTGATACGTAGGGATTGGTACGGCTTGGACTTTATCTGATGCTGAACCAGTACCGGTTTTTTGACTGAAATTCATTCCAGCCCCAACTGTTATTAACCCGCTCACAACCGCTGGAAAGGTCAAATGATGGCCTGGAATAGAACATGATTGAAAAAGATACATGAGATTGACTTGTGCAAAACAAATCACCAAAAATCACTGAAATGAATTAACAGAAGGATTCTCTAAAGCAAGTCACCAAAATGATGCTTTAAACAAATCACATTAAAAAGAGCTAAAACAAATCACCAGAATAAGAATATGGGGCGTTAATAAATTGGCTGCATCTGCAGAGAACCTTGAACGGTCTTGTTCTGGGTTGTACTGAAACACAAGGATTTCCCCCTGTGGAATTATTAAGGAATCTTGAATCATTTAAACAAATCTCCAAAACGAAGCAATGAAGCAAATCACCAAACGAAGCACTGAAATCTTTGCTTTTTCTATGGCAGCAGTAGTTCTGGATACATCGGTACCGATACACAATTTGGCAAATAATTTAGTGCCAATCACTAAAGGTGTGTAGTATTTTTGTTCTTACATGTATTTTCATGTCAAAGTTCAAACTAAAAATATTTTAATGTTGATATTCACTTAAATTTCCTCTCATTGCATCTAAATACAGCAGCAAAACAATTCCTCAAACTTGTCAAGTATTAGTTATTTTAAAATTTGCAGCAAAATAAATCTTCCTTTGTTATATAACTGTGAGATAAATCCTTGAAAGTGTAAAAG
>NW_023422101.1:0-1475 GCF_002922805.2 Oryzias melastigma
AGAACCCACCACTCCTGTACGGGTCAAACTGCCAAAATGCTGGTGAGGAAGCTTTTTTGGTCATTTAATAAGGAATCAAAGGGCAGAAAAATGTATTTAAAAACCAAACAAGAGCCTCCTCAGCTGTAATCATCTAAATGGGAGCAGATCACCTGTAGCAGCTGCATCTTTTTTTCACGCCGGGAACTTGCATTCAGCTGCTTGATGTTTTGTGAGTTGTTGAGGCTCCGTGCTCTCAGTCTAAGATAAACACACCCAACAGATCTGTGCAAAGACCAAGCCTGATAGTCTGATATCCTCCCCTCTGATGGTTTACAGCTGCTCATGGTGGAGAAAAGCTTTTAATCTTTGATTCCTGTTTGCCAGTCACTGAGTATCTGAGCTGACACTGAGGGCTGAAACTAATTTGGAACACTGCACATGTGCATGAAATGATTTCAGCTGTCACGGTTTGGAGTCTCGATTTGCAATATGTTAATTGTATTTTCCCCTTTTGTGGTTTGAAGAGTGAGTGCTTGTTCTTGCATTATGGTGCTCTGTTCTGTCTGCAGCATAGCGGCAGATAGAAGCACGCTGGGGGGGTGAAAGCCTGCCTTGATCATGGGAGACAAACTTTTACTCCAGGTGGGGATGAAAAAAGAATAAAAATGTAGACAGGAAGTTAGACCAGAGGAGGACAAGAAAGCCACAGCTACTGTTTAAGTCCATCGTCTAACACTTCATGACACGTGTTCTCATGTCAGGTCTGCAAGCTTCTCCTCCCCCAGCAGACACGTAGAGAAAACCCCTCTGATCGATCTAAGGCTTTGTCTGGCTACAGTAAGAAATAAGCTAAATTTACCAACAACACATGGCTTTAGGGCCAAAATGTGGTTTTCTCAGCCAGTTTATCCATAAAAAACATGCTTTTGGCAAACCCTTTTTTGGGAAGAAAACACGTGAGCACTTGCACATATGCTCCCCCCCCCAGGGGCTTTCAGGAAGAAAAAAAAATCTGAAATCCCTCGTTCCAGTCGCTATAGAAACCATTTGCTCCCATCATGGCGATAAAAGGAGCAAATTGCAGAGCTGCAGGGTGGAGCCATGAGGGATAGTAGTGCATGTGAGCATGTGCACAGTTCAGTTTGACTGAAGAACCTGCCCATGAAAAGATGCTGTTAACTGGGGAACGATTGCAAAAGTAAAACACGAGTATTTCTGGATTGGCGATTTGCTGCAGATCCAGAAGGTTTGACTTCTGACCTGTTCCTGCCTCATGGGGTCAATATGACTTGACAAAACCAACCGTCTGAAAATGTCAAGAGGTGTGATGTAAGATAAATATGTTAAGGTGGAAAAGGCCCCGTGTTTGAACCATAGAGAACAACCTCAAAAATACAATCTAAGACTCTTTGAAAGCAAACTTCTGCCAAGGTCATCAATAGTGACGTGTACGGGTTATTCACTGTGTACTATGCATACAGTACAGAGAATGA
>NW_023422102.1:0-208 GCF_002922805.2 Oryzias melastigma
TTAGTAACGCCGTTATACTTAAACGGCGTTAGTCCCAACACTGAGACCAAGTATAAGCAAAACTTAAATTTAACAAGTTGGAATTGAAGAAAAAAAACTTCTGGAACGATCAACATTTTATCACAAATGAAACACCATTCAAAATAGTAAATACACTAATATATAATAGCAAAAAAAAAATCTTCATTACCAAATTTTGAGGTGAGAC
>NW_023422102.1:485-1475 GCF_002922805.2 Oryzias melastigma
TCGTCTGCAAGTAGATGCTTCAGAATGAGTGGAGCAGGAAGCTTGTGGCCTGCCCAACGTATTTTCTACAAAACAATAGCATTTTTTTATCTGCTCCTGATTCACAATGATTTGAATAAAGAAAAACTCTTATGCTTACTTTTACTTATGTCCTCCATCATCAGAAAAATGCTACAGATCATGTTAAAAACAACAACAACAAAATTTACTTAACGTGTTTTAAAAAATGTTAACATAAAAGTAATACGTTTTGTCATCACATTTTTACCGGCTGAAAGGAAAAAAAAGCAGTGAATGAATGAAACTGAAAGAAGGTGTGATTTATTTTTATTGTTATAAAATAGCTCTCTTTTAATTTCATTTACTTTAAATTGTTTGCAAATCCTTAAATTTTAGATAAAGAACATGGTTTCTGTTTAAATTAAGAACTATAGCAACAAATAAATAATTTTACAGCTTTGGAACACTTTACAGCAGTATATTTTTAGTGAACAAAATAAATAAAATGGTCTAATCTAGATTATATAACCCTTGGCCAATATGTTATTTCTTTACTTTTTGAACATGTTTTTCCCCCTCTCAACGACACATACACGTCTGATTTTGTCCAAAGTTAAATGTTGGCGAAAAATAATTATTTCTAAGTAAATAACCCAATTTGTAGTACATAAAAACAGTAAATAAAGCGATTTAGTTTTGCTCGTACCTCCTGTCAGGTCAAAAGTCCAACTGCTTTTCTGGATTCATGGAAGTGCTGAAGTAAGACCCCAGAAATCCCTGGTAAACTAACAGGTTAACAAATCGAACAGAATCCGAGTACCTTTTCTTTTTAATACATTCGATCAAACAATGTGTAAGCAATTTTATTTCTTCAAATGTTTCTCTTGTTTATGTTGCTGTTAGCTAAACCTCGCGATAACAACAGTTTCTCTCGCGTGATTTTAGGCGTGTCATGTGGTTAGTGTGACCAGCGTCACCGACGTCGTGAAA
>NW_023422103.1:0-1475 GCF_002922805.2 Oryzias melastigma
CCTGAGTCAATGGCAAGAGTAAAACTTCTAACTTTAGACAGTTTGTATTTAGAGCCGACAAGGAGTAATTTTGTTTTATTACCACTGATATAAAAAAAATAAATAAAAAAAACAGATGTAAGCTAGTTTTTGAAGGCAGGATGAAAGGGAGGAAGGTGGAAAAGATGTGTCAAGTTAACTTGATAGATACAATTGGATGTCATCCACAAAACAGTGGAAAATAATATCAAATGCATGCAAAAATATTACCGATGGGTAAGAAATAAGCAATCAAAAGAAGTGGTCCGAGAACAGCTCCCTGAGGTATACCAAAAGTAACGGGGGAAGGGTTGGACTTACAGGATTTTAGTAGAATAACTGAGTGTGTTCTGAGAAGTAGCAGAGTGGTACTGATAAGGGATAAACGTCTTACTAGCTTATTTTCTTTATTGTTTGGGGCGTTTTATTCATTTAAATTGCCATGTTTTATCATATTTATACCAAAGGAGCTGGAGGGAGTGGCCATGGAGAGGGAAGTCTGGGCATCTTTGCTTAGACTGCTGCCCCCGCGACCCGGTCCCGTATTAAGCGGAAGAAGATGGATGGATGGATGGATGTTTTATCATAAAAAATAAAAATAAATACATAAAATAATAAAACATATAAGAAAGAAATGAAATTAAAAGCTGTCCTGTATTATATAAAAAAAAGCATCTGTTGGCATATTAACCTTCAGGCTCCTGTTTTAGTAGCTTTCCTTTGGAAATAACCTCCTAAATATTACTTCTTCAGTGTCAAAAGAAAACCAATCTTAACCTCGGCACTTGATGAATTTCATTTTTACTTTGTATTTCCCCTATTTATTTATTTTTAATTGATGCAAAATGAAATATTACAAACATCTATGTATTTTGTCTTTGCTACCTTGTCTCTTAGGTGTTATATATATACATACATTTTTTTTGTCATGGAGGTTCAGTTTGAAAGTGTACAATCAGCATGTAATTCAAATAATGGTGGTTTGTACAGGACTGCTATAGCTAAATTTGGGCAACTTTTCATAAGCAGCCATTTTATTAGGATTTCAATTCTCGCACAGCCAAACAAACGAGTTGCATTCCTAGGTATCAAACTAATTGTTAAGATTGGCTATGGGCCGCCATGCGGTGCAAGCTCTGCTGTCACACTGAAATGTAATTTATGCAGTGTAAATGAAGAGGAATTACCATGCCATTATTCTAACACCAAACACTGAGAAGAACATGTTGCGCTCACAGCAACCCCACTTTTTAACGAATACCAAGCAGCCCTTACCAGTGTAATTTATTCTCTACGTGGGGCTCATTTCCTTGTTAAATTTTTAATGTTGGTTTGTATCCAAATATCTGCTCCTATTCTGTTGGGACGTTCTTGCGATCTGCATCTTTGATGGATCTGAAATAATTAGTTCCAAAATAGAACCACAGACTTATTAGGAAAGTGTCAGATTTTTTTTT